>NC_044033.1:227815664-228035496 GCF_901765095.1 Microcaecilia unicolor | reverse complement strand
CTAGACGATTTCCCTCCCATAATGCTTACAGTTACAACACACAAAGAGGGAGGGAATTTTTGAGAGTGCAGTAAGGGGTCCACACTCTCGAGACACTAGGTAGACAGACAACAATCGCTTCCTTCTGTCGCTGGCCAATTGAACTCGCGTTAATTGGAAACGCAGCTATAAGAAGTCCGCACTCATTAACATTCAAGCATCACACATTCCATACAGAAAATCCCACCCAACAATTTCAAATTTCTCAGATACAGATAAGCTCAAGCGGTTTCGCTTCTAATCTCCACTAGACTAAAAGCTACTAAGGCCTTCGCTGAGAGTTGATCAGACTCCCTTCCCTCAATTTGTGAGGGGCTGGTTTACAGTTTCCTAGCTAGGATTACAATACAGAATACAGAATACATACCCGGCGAATGTTCCTCAGTCAGTTGGGTGCCGGTTCAGGATCCCACTTCTGACACCAAGAATTGTTGCAGGAATGGATGCATGAATTACCCCTATTGTTAGCAGAATCTGTGGTACTTCAGGAGTCAAGCAGCACACACCAGAATGAGGGAGAAATCTTCTTTATTTGCCAGCAAACAGAGTAGGACATCAGTTCTAGCTCTCTTCTCTCTCTCTCAGCTCTCTGGATGTTATGGCTTCTGTCTCAGCTCCTTCTCTTCTTCTGCTGTCTGTCTTCCTTCAGCTCTCCTTCTTCTGTCTGTTCCTTCTGACGTAAGCTGCTTCTGCTCCCTCTTATATACAGTTCTAACCTCTAGCCCCCCTTACTTTCCAGATGGTAAAGAATAGATTGGTTACCTTGCCTCAGCCAATCATTACTTTAAAAATATCAGTTACATAGGTTTGATATTTCTCAAACTGACCTATGACCTGGGGCCTCTCACGCTAGACAATTTGGCACCAGTCTCTTACATTTTCATTATGATTAATTTCTCATATTCCTAGTCAACTTCATACTAACTGCTAACTGAACTCTGGCATTCATTAAGGGGTCAAGGGCCAGTCTTACTTAATGGCATACAGCTATAGTTTGTTATTACTTTCAGGACCATTCCTACATTTACCTATAATTAATCAAGACTTTTCTTGACCCTTTTCACCCACCAGCTCCATACATTAAACCAGCCAGGACTGCAGAAAATTCAAACCATATGCTGACCTTTTCACTGCAGCCCTACTCAGAACGTAAGGCAAAGAGTTGAACAAACATTAGATTTAAAAAGGTATTCTACATATTAACTACACAGAATAAACATATTCTAAAATAAGACATATTCTAAAATATACAGAATCAGTATTCCTTATAACAAAATCTACATATCAAGAACTTCTAAAATTATTTAACCAGCTTTAAACTACAGTATGTCTGGCTCATGCTTTGTTCATAATAGTATCCCCTCAAGATTTAATGGTATACAGATGTGTGGTAAGGTAATATCTTTGAACTAGCATTAGCAATCCATCACTCACAAAGGTGAAAGAAAGTTTCTGTCTCTGACCTTTCTAACCTTTAGCCTGGCAAACGTAAAATTTCTAAATAATCTAAACCAGATGACATTCCTCCATCACTTGCAGAACTGAACCAAACTTTTAAACACCAGATTTTTAAGCAGAATTAAAACTTAATATAACTTCTTATATATGTATAATTATGCCCATGCTGTCTCAGAAGGAGTCCAGGGGGAATTGACCAATCAAAGAGGAATGGGATAAGGAAGGGCTTAGAGAAAGTGCCCATGATCCAACAAATTACCGCTTTGCCTGGATTCAAAACAAGTCGGTGGTCAGAAGATATCCATCATCTGCATAAATGAAAAATTTGATATTGAAACTTTGGATCAGGGTGGCAAGAGGGCTAAGAAAAATGTTGAACAGAAGGGGAGAAAGAATAGAACCCTGGGGAACACCACAGGACAGAGGGAGATCAGCTGAAGAAGAGGCGGTAACAACTAACGCAATACCACTCTGTATTTCTCACACCGGAATTGGCGATCACCATCACGGTACTATGCAAGCCACATTGAGCCTGCAAATAGGTGGGAAAATGTGAGATATAAATGCAACAAATAAAATAATAAAAGGAATGAACCAAGAAAGAACAACACCAGATAGCCCAATAGATGCCAGGCTTCAAAGGAACACTTCCAACTCAGAATTAGATAAGTATTTCAGGTTAACACTTCTACCAAAAATTTTAAATTATACACATTTATAGAATTAGTTATTTCCTAAAATGTTGTTTTCTTTTCACAGATGAAAATTAACCAGATTCCCATGACCATTTAACCCTACCCTCTGTTTTCTGTCCAATAACCAATTACTAATCCACACCAGAACCTTGCCTCCTATCCCATGACTCTTTAATTTACTGAGAATTAATTTTCTCAGGAGTCTCTCATGAGGAACTTTATCAAAAGCTTTCTGAAAATCTAGATACATCAACCAGCTCACCAACCGGGCAACCTAGGGGGCACTGCAGTGGACTTCACAAATTGCTCCCAGGTGCATAGGTCCCTTACCCTATGTGCTGAGCCCCCCAAAACCCACTCCCTACAACTGTACACCACTACCATAGCCCTGTTCCGGGGCAGAGAAAGCAATGAACCAGCAAAGTCGACACCCCCCCCAGCGGCGTGCACCCAGGGCTGACCGCCCCACCGCCCCCACTTCCTACGCCACTGGAGGACGCCTATGTGTTAGGCACGCCCAAGTCCTGCCTTCGCTACACCTCCGATACACCCCTGTGAACTTTGGTCGTCCCCACGACGGAAAGCAGTTGAGGACGCCCAAAATCGGCTTTCGATTATGCCGATTTGGGTGACCCTGTGAGAAGGGCACCCATCTTGCGATTTGTGTTGAAAGATGGGCGCCCTTCTCTTTCGAAACTAAGCCTGAAAACCACGCTAGCAGCTGCTGATGCAGTAATGCCAACACAGTCCATTCAAAGTGAATGGGCTGTGTCGGTAGTGCTGTGCAGCAGCCTCTAGCGTAGCTTTGTAAACAGGGGGGTAAATTTGCTTCAATGGATAAGCGGCTCCAAGATCTGGAGTCTCAGATTTCCTCTCGTCAGGTTTCGGAAGTCTCAGCAATTAAACATAGAGGAGCATTTTCGATATGACGTCTAAATCCGACTTTGGACGTTTTGATCAAAACGTCCAAAATCTGAACAGAAAAGAAAGTTATTTTCAAAACAGAAAATACTGTTTGAACAAGGTTTTGTGATTTGGACGTTTTGCTTTTTGGTCCATTTTCAAAAAAAAAAAAAAGTCCCAGTGCAAAATGCACAAAATCAAGCCATTGGGATGTAGGAGGAGCTGGCATTTTTAGTAGACTGATCCCCCAGACATCCCAGGAGATAAATGGGGCACTGCAGTGGACTTCAAAAACATGCTCCCAGATACACATCTCACCGTTACTCCCTTATTTTGTCTGCTGAGCCCCCTAGAACCCACCCAAAACCCACTCACCCCAACTGTACACCACTACAGTAGCTCCTATGGGTGAAGGGACACCTATATGTGGGTACAGTGGGTTTCTGGTGAGTTTTGGAGGGGGCTCACAGTTTCCACCACAATTTAACGTATTCTTGCTGTACACTGCCTTGAGTGAATTCCTTCAAAAAGACGGTAAATAAATCCTAATTAAAAAATAATAATAAATGTGACAGGTAGAGGGGGATAGGGACCTGAGTCCCCCAAGCCATGGTGCACTGCACTGACCACTATACTACTCCAGGGACCTGCGTGCTGCTCTAATAGACCTGGCTCTAACATCTGAGGCTGTCATAGAGCCTGGGAAGCCATATTTTTATTCACATTTTTTGGGGTGGGTGGGAGGGGGGGTCAGTGACCACTGGGGAGAGTATTGGGGGGGGGGGGGTCAGCCCTGATTCCCTCCAGTGGTCATCTGGTCATTTAGGGCACCCTTTTGTGCCTTATTTGTTATAAAAACAGGTCTAGCTCAAAACGTCTTCATTTTAGTCCTGGATGGTTTTGTTTTCTTTCATTATGACTGTAAAACATCCAATTGTTAGGAACGTCCAACTCCCGCCCTTAACACAAACCCGACACGCCCCCTTGTGTTTTGAACGCACTTCTGACATCTAAAAACATAGGAAAACGTCTAAAAATTGGTTTTGAAAATAATGATTTGGATGTTTTTGTGAGAAAAACATCAAAATGCTGCTTTATGCCACTTTTTAGACATTTTTCTCTTTCGAAAATGAGCTCCATAGTCTCACATTGCGTTTTGCAATGGAGATGCTAGAAAATTCTCTGCGTTCCAAAAACCTGAGAATTTTTAAAATATTTTTCCTCAACAAGATTGCTTTCAGTAGAGATTGTTTTGGATAAATATTTTAAGGAGGTGCTAAAAAATTTCAGCTTCTCAAGAAATATCAATTGCTAAATGCTTTTATATTTCTCTACATTTCTCTTCGGAAAGCCCTTGGGGGAGCCAGTTTCGATCTGACTAATTTCCTTGAAAGTTCTAACGATGATATTAAAACTAGGGCTAGCCTATTTGTGTTCCTTGGTTGGCTGCCACCCAGGGCAGATCGCCACTGCGTACTCCCCCCCCCAGCACATCACCTCCAAGCCCCCCCCCCAGGTGCATTCTTCTTACGTGCTGGGGTGCAGGGAGCAGCACGCGGCTGTAGGCTCCGCCGGTTCCCTGCTCCCTCTGCCCCGGAACAGGAAGTAACAGCAGAGGGAGCAGGGAAATGGCTGAGCCGACAGATGTGCAGCAGCTCTCTGCACCCCTCCTGCAGCGTGCACCCGGGGCGGATTGCCCCCACCGTCCCGCCCTCGGTACGCTGCATAAATTGAGGGTTTTTAAAAGTTACTTTAAAAATAAAACTTTCTTGTTTTGTGGGAAAAGAATTCAGATCTTTCCCGATGTGGCTAGATCCACTCACTGAGAAGGAAGCAATTCCTGGAATTAAAAGTTCACGCACTTGCTTTGGGAGACACTTTTTTTTTTTTTTTTGCTGTTCCCATGCAAAGTGCTGAGTTGGTTGGCAGGGGAAGAATTACGTCCTCTTTGATCCTACACAACTTGACAGTTGTCTGAATGATATTGAAAATTCCTAGGGTTTTGTTTCCTCCCTTGGGTGAGGATATGTTCTCTGATAATTAATATTCCTAGAATCGGTTAGAATGTCCTACTGTGGGGTAGGATTAATTCTATGTATGTTTTCTTTATATTGGATCCTTTTGTTTTACCAAGCTGCGGTAAGCACTAACGCATGCTTACCGCGGGTTTAAAAAGCACTACCATGGAGCACACTCAGGCGTCCCACGGTTGTTTTGGAATTGCACACACTTCCCACATGCTAAAAAATAAATTTTACTTCTTAGCACGGGGGGGGGGGGGGGGGGGGCATGTTAGGAGGCGGAGAGTAGGCGTGCCCTGTGCTAATTGGTTAGTGCAGGGACATTGGGTGAACTGGCAGCTTTGTTACTTAAAGTGTAAAGTTATTTTGAGAGATTGAAATGTCATGGAAGACTTGGACTGTACGTGATAGAGTTTAATCTAAGTTGTCTGTTTTGTCTTGAGGAATATGTTTTATGTTGAAATATGTGTTTTGTTCTTTATATATTTATGTTGTGGATTCTGTAAGGGCTTTTGTGATATGGACTGGTCACTGGAATTTAAATATGTTAAATACATACAGTAAATATGTTTATACATAGTAACCTTACTTAGGTTACTCCACCAGTCCTGTGTGTGTTTAAGAGGTGGGTGGAGATGTCACATGCATGAATTGCACCAGCCATAAGCCAGGAGGAAGTACTTACGTATCTAAGTGCAAACATCAAAGGTCCTGAGTGTTTACTTTCACTTCTCTCAGAAAGACTAAGAAAAAAGTTAAGTTTATGCTGTAAAGATGGAAAAATATTAATGGCTGACATCTGTGAATCCCCAGTGCTTTGATATATAAATACTTAGATGGACATGGACTAATTTAATATATTCCTATTTTTACATTTTGGAACTGCACCATTATGAAAGAGAGGAGAGGAAAGCCTGAGACTTCAGAATGACTTTCTCTGTGATGACAACAGGAGAGGTAGGATAACCCCACAAACACCCCTGATTCTTCTTCCAAGCCCCACTGTCCCATCCCCACCCTTGCTGAACCTCTCAGTAGAATTACAAAAGATGAGGGAGAGGATTTTGCTACTGCCAGTGACTGCTTGTGTATTGAATGTGGGACAAACAGAGAAAATTACTTTCTCTTCCTTTCCCTAAGAGATCCTATGTGCTTGTCCTATGCTTTTTTAGATTTAGATACAATTCTTGTCCCCATCACCTCTAGCAGGGGTCCATTCCACACATCTATCATCCAGGGGCATAACCAGCCCTCCAATTAGGGGGGGGGGCCCAGAGGTGGGCTGGAGGGTCAACATATTCCCTCCCCATCCCCAGTGCATTAAAATAATACCTTTGCTGGAGAGGATGCTGAAGCCCCGCCAGCCAAAGAATTTACTGCTGAGCCACTCCCCTCCTCCTGATGCTGCTGCAATAACATGTTGCCCAGGGCTGCGGGTTTCTCGCCCAATTGGGCTCCTTTCCGCGAGCCACTGCGGCTTTTTCACGCCGCGTGTGGGTTGCGGGATTTTGGCCGGCTCTTTTAAGCCCGCAGTGGTTTTTTTCGTCCACTACGGGTGGCTGGTTTTCCCACAGCCGTAGCCAGTAGAAGCCCAACGGAGGGTGGGCTTATGACGTCATGTGTATGCAAATGGCCTCATTAATAGAGGGAGAGATACCAGATTGTGGATGGGGCAGGGGGCACCAAAGGAAAAGTTGGCTCAGGGTGCTGGCCCTGAGTGCAGGGGAGGGGAGGGCAGGGGGGGACAGGAGGGTCGCTGAACATGGGTGGGTGGCAGGGGGAAGAGAGAATCGCTGGACATGGGTGGATGGCAGGGGGATGGGGGGGTCACTGGACATGGGTGGATGGCAGGCAGGATGGGGAGTTGTTGGACGGGTAGAGGGCAGGGGAGACAGGAGGGTCACTGGACATGGGTGGATGGCAGGGGGAAGAGAGAATCGCTGGACATGGGTGGATGGCAGGGGGGCTGCTGGACATGGGTGGATGGCAGGGGGGACAGGGGTGACAGGAGGGTCGCTGGACATGGGTGGATGGCAGGGGGGATAGGAGGGTCGATGGACATGGGTGGATGGTAGGGGGAAGAGAGAATCGCTGGACATGGGTGGATGGCAGGGGGACGGGGGGGGGGGGGGGTCGATGGACATGGGTGGATGGAGGAGAGGGAAGGCAGAGAGAAGAAATGCTGGACATGGATGGAGGCGAGGGAAGAGTGAGGAAGGAGATGAGATGAGGGAAAAGGAAGAGAGGAGAAAAACTGCACATGGATGTAGAAAATAGGCAGAAGCTGGATCCACTGGACAGTCATGTCTGCGGAGGACCCAGCTTTTACTTACAGATGTAGGGCAAGAAATGAAGAAGAAAGGCGGAAAGTAAAGAAATAAATGGAAAGAAAGCCCTGGAAACGGAGTTAAGAGGCAGATAGCAGCAGAATCAGATACTGAGCCAGCGTGATCAGAAAAACAAAGTCACCAGACAACAAAGGTAGAAAAAATAATTTTATTTTCATTTTAGTGTCTGGAATATGTCCAATTTGAGAATTTACATCTGCTGTCTTATTTTGCACTGAGTATACTGGAGCAGTAACAGCTTACAGAAATTATTTATAATGAAAAAAAATCACGTTATTCTTTTTCTCCTATACTAGTATAATATTTTCAATGATGTCTGTTTATATGCACTATGGCTGGTATAAGGGGTGTGGCAAATGTGGGTGTGGCTATAATAGGGGTGGAGTCATATGTGGTGACTCCGCCCAGAATGAGTACCGGCACCTTTTTTTCTACAAAAAAAGCACTGAAGATACCTCATACATATACATTATGGTTATTCCCAAAAAAGCCAGTTCTTTCTCCCTTCCTTCCTTCTTTCCTCCTTAACCAGCACTCCCTCTTCCTCTCCAGTAGTATTTCCTCACCCCCTTTCCCATTCCATGCCAGTGTAGACCTTAAAAATGCATAAGCTCTATATGTAGATCCTTCAAGAGGTAGTGTGTCATGATTTAGGCTCTAAAACCCTTTCTGATGTTTTGGTGCGACCTCAGTAAGGCCAACACACAATCTCTCCACTGCAAACACTATACACAAAACACACTCATAACCTTACCAAACCATAACAGCACTAATTCCAAGCACAGGACGAACTACAACCTTATGCTTGGAAAGGCAGCACTGTAATTACACCGGGCTCTAAAACACCAGTACACTACTTAGTGAGAAAGCAAAACAAAAAGGGCTGCAAATACTACACACTAGCAGAATACTGCACCTTTTGATCACACATGAAAAACACATGACAACAGATATGACACAAGGAACTAGAAATAAAAAAAATATGAAGGCAAAATACTGAACTGGAAAGTTACCTCAAAAAGTTAGACTCGGCATGCAGCAATACTAGAAAAATTGAAACTTACATGCAAAATATCACAGATGGACATTTCCAAAAGCTGACATGTTCCAATTAATAAATTCTGAATAAAATAATTTTTCTGCCTTTGTTGTCTGATCATTTAGTTTTTCTATTCGCTTTGGACCTAGTGTCTTCTGTTTTATGCAGTGTCTTCTTTCCATTTGATATTTTTTCACTCACCATGTCCACCATCCTCCTGTGTCCTTATGCGTCCTGTCTACCATCTGTAGCTCTGTCCCTATCTTTCCTCGAGTTTCAGTATCTGCCCTCTAAGTGTTCCGATCCAGCCCTTAAATTCATCAGTTTCTCCTCCATCTATATCCAGCATTTCTACTCACTCCCCTCCCCTCCATCCATGTTCAGCATTTCTCCTCTCTCCCTTCCCCTCCATCCGTGTGCATCTCCTTCGTCTTTCCTTCCCCCCATCCTTGTCCAACATTTCTCCTCTCTTCCCTGCCCTCCATTCCATCCATGTCCAGCATTTCTCCTCTCTTCCCTCCCCTCCATCCATGTGCATCTCCTTCCTGACTTCCCTCTCCTCCATCCATCCATGTCCAGCAACTCTCCATTCTCCCTTGCCCTCTCCTTCATCCATCCATATCCAGCAAATTTCCTCTCCCCCCTGCCCCCTCCATCCATCCATCCATGTCCAGCAATTCTCCTGTCTCCCCTGCCATCCCCTCCATGTCCAGCAATTTCTCTTCTCTCTCCCTGCCCTCCCCACCATCCATGTGCATCTCCTTCCTGTCTCCCCCCCTCTATCCATGTCCAGCAACTCTCCTCTCTCCCCTGCCCTCCTCTCCATCCATGTCCAGCAACTCTCCATTCTCCCCTGCCCTCTCCTCCATCCATCCATATCCAGCAAATTTCCTCTCTCCCCTGCACCCTCCATCCATGTCCAGCAATTATCCTCTCTCCCCTGCCCTCTCCTCCTCTCCATGTCCAGCGATTTCTCTTCTCTCCCCCTGCCCTCCTTCCCATCCATGTCCAGTGATTCTCCTCTGTCCTCCCCCTATGTCCAACAATTCTCCTTTGACCCCCCCCCACCCTCTCCTCCCATCCATGTCCAGTGACTTCCCCAGCTCCCCCTTTTCATTCCCTGAGTTCTAGTTCCCTCCTCTCCATCCATGTCCAGCATTCTCTACTGCCCTCTCCTCCATCCATATCCAGCAAATGTCCTCTCTCCCCTGCCCCCTCCATCCATCCGTCCAGCAATTCTCCTCTGCCCTCTCCTCCATGTCCAGCGATTTCTCTTCTCTCCCCTGCCCTCCATGTCCAGCAATTCTTCTATGCCCCTGCCCTCCCCTCTCTCCCCGACAGCCCTCCTCTCTGTTCCTTCCTGCCTCCCCCCCCCCCACGTGTTTAAACCTTTTATTTTCAGCAGCGACGACAGTGAAGAACAGAACAGCAAGCTGACTCACCTCCAGCCTTTTCCTTCCCTCATAGACAGTGTTCCGCCCTCGCAGAAACAGGAAATACGTCATCATAGGAAGGCGAGACACTGTCTTTCAGGGAAGGGAAAAGCTGGAGGTGAGCCCGCTTGCTGTTCTTCACTTTCATTGCTGCTGAAAATAAAAGGTTTAAACGCGCGTGGGGGGGGGGCAGGAAGGAACGGAGAGGAGGGCTGTCGGGGAGAGGAGACCCAGCCTGACAAGTCCCTCCAGAGGCCTAGAGGCCTCTTCAGGGCAGGAGCTATCCCAATTGCTCCTCCCCCACCAATTGGCCTAGTGACCTCTTCAGGGCAGGCGCTATCTCAATTGCTCCTGCCACTGCTGATTCCACCATCAAAATGGCTGCTGAGAATTCCTGCGGTAGCCTTGTGAGACTGCAACAGGTTTCACGAGGCTACTGCAGGAACTCTTGGCAGCCATTTTGATGGCGGAACTGGCGTGGGCAGGATCGATTGGGATAGCTCAGGGAGGGCCTTCGGGCAGTTACAGGGGTGGCTTAGCGGCAGTCACTCTCGGGGGGGGAGCAGAACGGGATGGGTGGCACTGGGCAGGGCAGGGTGCCGCCATTTTGGAGGTGGCGCGGGAAGAGAAGGGAGGGTTACTCCCTCCTCCGCCGAACAATGAGGTACAGGGGAAGGGGACTACTAGACCACCAGGGTGGGTGGAGGGTTGGCCTCTGGGCCACCAGGGATTTTTTGGTTGTCAGGGGGGAGGAGGTTAAGGGGGCTGGAGATCAACAGGACCTCCAGCCCCTCCCTGTGCGCTCATGTCGGAGTGTGTGGGGGATTGGGGGGGGGGGCACTAGGCCACCAGGGCCTTTGGTTTTGAGGGGATCTGAGACCTCCAGTTCCTGTGCCTGATAGGTCCGGGCTTTAGACAGCCTGGACCTGTCAAACAAGTTAGATTGTGACTTGTGAGCCCTCTTGGAACAGAAAAATATCTACTGTACCTGAATGTGCACTGCTTTGACACCTCACTCCTGCCCTGCAGCACCCCCTAGTATTCCAGTTCTGAGATCCTCACACAAACACAGCTCTGTCAAGGTATCTCAACCCTGCCCTGCAGCACTCCTTTCTATTAACAGTACAGAGACCCTGTTGTAAACACAGCTCTGCCAATGTACTGTTGTCACATCTTGCTGGAGCATTCTTCTGTCCTTGGTCCTCCAGATCCTTCTATGTCAGTGTAATATCAAACATATAAACAGCAAGTGACCGACTCACCTGCAAGTGACCGACTCACCTGCAAATGCGCAGTAGAGTCGGGACGCTGAGAGTGTAGAAATCCAAGCCCCGCCTCCACCAGCAGTACAGCCCAATAGGGAGGAGGGCTTGGACATGGGCGTGGAAATCAGAGGAGGAGGGAGCAGGGAGGGGAGGAGGGAGCAGGGAGGGGAGGAGGGGGCGGAACTGAGGGAAACAGATGCTGGGGGGAGGGCCGGGGAGAGAGCAGGGTTGAGGGAGGGGGGAGGCCATAGGAAAATAAAAAACTAGCCCGTTGTTACGGGCTTAACGGCTAGTATAATATAAGTAAACTGCTTTGGTTGTACCCACATAACGGTAGTGTATTAAATCCATGACCCTTTACCCCTCTAGGTAACATGATTGTATTATTTTCAGGGTTCCTGGAGATGTATTTCCCAGATGCCCCCTGGAGAATGTCTCTTTCCTCTCTTCCTGGCTTTATTCTTCTGTTGATTTCTCATCACTTCCAGATTGTAAATGCAGGTAAGAAACACTCCAGAACTTTCTGGGAGTTTCATATTTGGAATTTTTCAGAAAGTGTATTCTGGTGCAAATCCATGTATTCTTTTCACAGGTGAGCTTTGCACATGCACGTTTTCTCTTTGAATATTGCTGAAGTTGAATGTATTGTGCACTTGTACCTGATGTTTCTGTGAGTTGAATTTTGTGGGGAAAATAACCTTCTGTGACCTAAACATACTCCAGGATAAAACCTTGGAATGTGGGAAGACCACCCATAATTTTAGCTGAGGGTGGGTAATTTTCAGCATTTACCTGGGCACGGTGGCTTTGAAACTTCCTCTCTCTCTCTTATCCTCTGTGTACAGCTGGGTCATGGAGTAATAATGAAAAGAAAATTATATCTTCTACATCTTTGATATATCCTGGCAAATCAGTTCAAGTAAGGATAGACTGTATTGGGTTTTTCATGCCTGTGCTCCCTCCTACCTTCCTCTGCTTCTTTCCACTGTCTGCAATCAATATATTGGACATTCTCCGAGGACAAGCAGGCTTAGCTATCCTCACAAGTGGGTGACGCCGACCTGTGTCACCCCATCTGGGACTTATAAAAAGTATAAGTAGAGCTTTGTGGTGAAAGACACACTCTACCACATCTGCACGAGTGCCTTCCTGCCCACCGCAAGAACGCAGTCTCCTCAGTTCTTTTTCACCTGCGGTGAGAAGAGGGCGTGTTTTTTTTACTGTCTCCTCACATCGCTCAGTCCTAAAGAGCTTTTTTGTGCCTTTCGGCAATTTTTTCATCCATTATATACATATAAAGTATCACATACCATGTAAAATGAGTTTATCCTGTTGGGCAGACTGGATGGACCATTCAGGTCTTTATCTACCGTCATTTACTATGTTACTATGTTATTGTATTCCCATTTTGGAACCTCCTTAATTTTATTTTTTTCCTTTAAATTCTTAGTTTATTTTCCCCGGTGTTAAGTTTCTTTTCTTTTTCATCGTCATCAGGCTGCTTTTAGGCCTTGACTTCAGCTGGCAGGTTTCCCTTTCTTTTTTACTGTGCCTTGCCCCTTTTTCAGGCACTATCGCTTCATTTAATTTAGCCGAGGAAGTTTTTTCTTCCATGTCCACGAAGGCTCCCAGTGGCTTTAAGTGCTATACCTAGTGCAATCGGACAAGCTCTGGAAAAGACACCCATTTTTGGTATCTTCAGTGTCTTGGGCTCGACCATACCCAACTAACTGTGTTCTCTGTCTTCGCATGAAGAAGAGGAACCAGGTTTCCAGAAAGGCTCAACAAGAGAGGATTTTTGGAGCCAAGTCCAGTTCATCGATGTCAGCATCAGCATCGAGGTCGGAGGCGTCGGCATCAACGTCAAGCATCGCACCGGCATCGGGAGCGTTGGTATGCATGGCTGCTGCTAGATCCTTAGACACAGGGAGCAGTGAAGCATTGAGTGGGTCTCCACCTGCCTCAGGGCCTCCTGCTGTGCAGGGCCCCCAGGACCGTCCATTGTTGGACCCGACCCCACAGCAACATGTGGATTTTACATCGTCCTCATTTACACCGAGGAGCCTCAGTGACGCTTCAGGTGAAGGCCAAGAAGCATCGTCATCAATCACCCTTGACACAGTATTCTGCACCCGAGAAGCATCGACACCAGGAGGACTGCTCCCCCTCCATACTGGAGGTGCCGATGCGTTGATCTCCCAGCAGCCAAACCTCAGCTCCTGCATCGACCCAGGCAGCTCTGCAACCTGTGCCTGAACTGGCACCTCAGCTTTTTCCGGTGTTGGCCCTCAATGAGCGCATTCAGGCCTTGCTTCCTGAGCTGCTGGATGGCCTTATGCAACGGTGTGCATCGGCATTGCAGGTGCTTGCACCTACCCTGTTTTACATTGCAGCCCCGCTTGGCCCTCAGCCTGTAGTGCGGCTTCCAACACCGATGCTGCATGTGGCTCCTGAGTTGACTACCACCCAAGCTGGCACCCCCAGGTCTAGCTGGCTTCCAGGAAAGGCTGCACTAAGAGGTGCTATTCTTTCAAATGGAGGAGGTTTGCCATCTGGTGTGAGAGCAAGGCCCTAGATCTCCTTGCTTGCCTGCTTCAATACCATCTACAACTGTAAGAGTCTGGTCTCAAGACCAACTCTGTAAGGGTTCATCTTAGTGCAATTAGTGTTTATCAACGTGTAGAAGGTAAGCCCATCTCTGAACAGCCTCTAGTTGTTCGCTTCATGAGAGGTTTGCTTTTGTCAAAGCTCCCTGTCAAACTTCCACCCGTGTCATGGGATCTCAATGTCATTCTCTCCCAGCTGATTAAAGCTCCTTTTGAGCCACTGAATTCCTGCCATCTGAAGTACTTGACCTTGGAAGGTCATTTTCTTCGTTGCTGTTATTTCAGCTCGTAGGGCCAGTGAGCTTCAGGCCTTAGTGATAGATGCACCTTATACTAAGTTTCATCATGACACGGTAGTTGGTTCGGGCAGACAGTGTTGCAGAATCTGTTTGGGTTCTAGAATCCAACTCCATCCTCTTAGGCCCTTCTTAGGCCCGTTGTGAGAATAGATAAGCCTGCTTATTCTCGGAGAAAGCGAAGGTATTTACCTGTAGCAGGTGTTCTCCAAGGACAGCAGGCTTTATATACTGACAATCCCTCCCACCTCCCCTTGGAGTTGTCTCCTTTGTTATTTTTACTTTATTTTTGCTGTAGTATAAAACTGAGGAGACCACGTTCTTGTGGCGAGTGGGAAGGCACTTGCACATGCACGGTGGATCATGTCTCGCTCTCCACAAAGCTCTACTTATACTTTTTATAAGTCCCGGACCAGGTGACGTGGATCAGTGTCACCCACTTGAGAGAATATAAAGCCTGCTGTCTTCATAGAACACCTTCAACAGGTAAGTACCTTCACTTTACCTGCTGTTTGGGCTCAGTTCCACATTTTTTAACCAGATGTGTAGCCAGACCTCAGGTTTTGAGGAGGGACCTGAGCCAAAAGTGTGTGTGAGTGGAGGGGGGGGGGGGGGGGCAACAAACTTTTCATCTGATCTGGCGGGGGTCCCCAAACTTCACCAGTGGAAGCCCTCCTCCATCCGCGAAGCCTAGCAGTTGACAGCACATTTCCTGGGCCACTGCTGCACAAGGCCCCCACCCCAGCACATGCTCAATTTTCACAAAACTGAACATGCGCAAGGGAGGCCTGCCCCTTGCACATGCTTGATTTTTACACATGCACGGGTGTTGGGGGGGGGGGTAGGCCTCCTCCATGCATGTTAATTTTCACATAAAAAACAAGAAGGGGTGGTGTGTGGGGGCAGCAGCCTAGGAACAGCCCCGCCAACTCTCATGCTTCGGGTGAAGGAGGGCTGCCATTGATGGGGCATGGGGACCCCTTCCAACCAAAGCAGCAGACAGCTCCTCAATTTTGGGTATTATATGGTTCAATATTTATTGTTCTCATAGACTCGTGAGGCAGGCACTTTGCTGAAACATGGTGCCATATTGAGTCACCTTTGTCTTTTAGAATAAACGCTATTTCTATACATTATCTGACTCCATCGTCTTCTTTGGAAATTTCTGGTTGGCTATACAACTTCTTTTTATCCTCCTTTATTTATTTTAAAACACAGTAAACAAGGAACAGCAATTTAAGGGCTGGAAGGGTTCCCAAGTTAAGGAATGTAACTTATTGCAGGAAGAGTGACCTCCACAAATAGAGGACTCAGTAAGGAGTGAGAGAACAAGGTCTGAC
Source organism: Microcaecilia unicolor (assembly GCF_901765095.1). NCBI lineage: Eukaryota > Metazoa > Chordata > Amphibia > Gymnophiona > Siphonopidae > Microcaecilia > Microcaecilia unicolor. The sequence continues at coordinate 228,020,053 of NC_044033.1, read as the reverse complement.
CATGAGGACACACAGACAGGCGGAAGTATCTAGGCAGATAACTAAGGAGTTAGCGTCATACCTACCACCCTTCCTCCTAGCAAGGGGGTGCACTGCACGGAGCAGTCATGCAGCTGGCTGGTCTCCTGCCCCAGACAGGAAGTAACATCAGAGGGAGCAGGGGACCAGCAGAGCCGACAACCACGCAACTGCTCCGTTCACCCCCTTGCTGCCTGCACCCGGGGCGGATCGCCCCACCCTTGGTACACTACTGAAAAAATCTTTTCCAGAGAAGGGGAAGTGGTGTGGAACCAGAGGACATGAATTGAGGTTACTGAGTGGTTGACTTAAGAGTGTGTTAGTTGCCTGGAATGCTTCCTAGGGAGTTGGTGGAGACAACAATGGTGACAGAATTCAAAAATCTGTGGGATAAACACAAAGGATCCCTTTATGGAAAGAGGATGGAATCAAAGAAAAACTTAGCGGTGCTTCAACAGCATCTCTCTGGGCCAGCACAGATGGGTTATGCACTCTTACTAGCAGATGAAGACTGAGAACATACTGAATTTCAAGTGTGTGAATAAGTGGGCTATGTAGCCCCCTGAAAGTCAGTCTGTTCTCAGTCTCAGCAGATGGTAGGAGTGATTAGTCTGTGCAATTCCTTTGGGATTTAGGCCTTTATTTAAAAAAACAAAAAAGAAAAAGCCTATCTGACCCAACATTTGGTTTACAGAGAACACTGCCTGAAGTGCACTGCACCCACTAAAACTGCTCCAGAGACCTGCATACTGCTGTCATGGAGCTGGATATGACATTTGAGTCTGGCATAAAGGCTGGCAAAAAAAATGTTTTAAGTTTTTTTTTAGGGTGGGAGGGGGTTGGTGACCACTGGGTGAGTCCCCGATTCCCTCCGGTGGTCATCTGGTCAGTTCGGGCACCTTTTCACGGCTTGGTCGTAACAAAAAATGGACCAAGTAAAGTCGGCCAAATGCTCGTCAGGGACGCCCTTCTTTTTTCCGTTATCGGCCGAGGGAGCCCATCGCTTAATCACGCCCCAGTCCCGCCTTTGCTACGGAGCCAACATGCCCCCTTGAACTTTGGTCGTCCCCGCGACGGAAAGCAGTTGAGGACGCCCAAAATCGGCTTTTGATTATGCCGATTTGGGCGACCCTAAGAGAAGGATGCCCATCTCCCGATTTGTGTCAGAAGATGGGCGCCCTTCTCTTTCAAAAATAAGCCTGCTTGTGTCCTCCAGAGGTAGATACGATGGTTTCCACGGTCACTAAGAAGAACATGGTCCCAGTGGACAGAGGTACTGCCCTCAAGAGATCCAGTGGACCGGCATATGGAGACTCTCCTCAAGCAGGGATTTGATTGTGGCTGCCCTCGGGGTGCAGGCCACTGTTTGTGGTGGCTTGGTTGCTGGAGTCTGTTTTCATTTTGCTGAGCAGATCCTTGATCAGAATGTGCTGAACTGATCCTTAGTGGATCAGAAAGTGGCCAAGATCGAGATGGGGGCTTCGTTTTTGTCATATGCCTTCTATGATCTACTCCGTGCCTCTGCTATGTCTCTCAGTGTTGCAACTCGGAGATCTCTCTTTGTTTGTGTGGTTGGTCAGTGGATGCGGCATCTAAATCTAAGCTTAGCAAGTTTCCCTTCAGGGGCTCGCTCTTGTTCAGTGAGGATTTGGGCAAGCTGTTCAAGAGTTTGGGGGAGTCTCACATCTTTCAGAGGACCGGCTTTGTGTGGGGTCTAGAGTTTCTTCCACAAGGGGCTGTTTCAGAGAGGCTCACCAGTACTGGCTTGGCAGGGGTGGAGGACAGCAGCACAGTCATTTCTTTCAATGTGTGCAATCCTTTCAGGGGACCTGCAGGGGCGACAGGGATTCCGGTCCCTCTGTCTCCTCTGGTCAAACTACCCAATGAAGGTGTAGGGGTCCAGCCTCTGCTGCAGGTAGGGGCAAGGTTGCAGGAGTTCTACCAGAGGTGGACCCACATTGCCTCAGGCCAGTGGGTCCTTGAGGTCTTTCGGGATGATTATGCTTTGGAGTTTGCTCATTTTTTGGCAGATGCATTTGTGGAGAAGTCTCCTTGCTGTAAACGATGGAAGGTATAGGAGGTTCAAGAGACTCTGCGCTGCCTTTTGTTTCTTTGGGCAATGATATCTGTTCCAGTCTCCATGATTGTGTTTGATCGTTACTCCATATATTTTATGGTTTCCAGAAAAGGAGGACTCCTTCCAGCCCATCCTCAATCTGAAGGGCATGAATCGGGCCTTGCTGGTTCCCTTGTTCTGCATGGAGACACTTCGGTTGGTGATTGCTGCGGTCCAGCCCAGGGAATTCCTGACATCACCAAGGCCTATATTCAGATCTCCATTCAGGTGGCCCATTAGAGGTTCCTTTGCTTCGCTGTTTTGGGGAGGCACTTTCAATCTTGTGCTCTCCCTTTTGGTCTGGCCTCGACACCTTGTGCACCTTTTCCGAGGTGATGGTGATAGTCGCAGCAGCCTTGTGAAAGGAGTCCTCATTAATCCTTACCTCAATGACATCCTTTCTGGTGGTACAGGTGGAATGAGGGAACCCGCAAGGCCCTATGGAAGTTGGGATGGGTGGTCAACCTGGCCAAAAACCATTTGGAGCTGTCACAGAGCTTGACCTACTTGGGGGTTCATTTCAAAACTGCTCAGGGAAGGGTGTTTCTGATGGATGAGTGTGCTCAGAACTTACAGGGCCAGGTGTCTTCTCTTCTTCAGTCCCGAAGTCTGCAGGTCAGATATCATCTCCAGGTGTTGGGGTCCGGTGGTGTCCTTGGATGTCATTCAGTGAGCAAGGGTGCATATGCATCCTCTCCAAACGGCTTCTCTGTCATGGTGGTCGCCTCAGTTGCAGGATCTGGAGATCAGGTTGCCTCTTTGGGCTCTGACGTGGGCAAGTTTACGCTGGTGGCTGGTGACCTCTCATCTGACAGGGGGCGTCAGCCTGGAAGCCATAATGTGGACGGTAGTTTCCACGGATGCCAGTCTTTCAGGCTGGGGGCCCACTGTGGGGGAGGGGGCGCATGGCTCAGGGCTGCTGGTCCCCCTGAGGAGACAGTTCTGTCCATCAATAGTTTGGAGACCAGGGTGATCCACCTGGCGTTGGCCATGTTTCAGGACCTTCTTCTCAGCAAGGCGGTATGTGTGTTCTCCGACAATGCCACAGTGGTGGCATATTTGAATCATCAGGGGGGCATGAAGAGTCCACTTGGGTGGAGGGTTGTCTCACAGATCTGTCAGCGGTGCACGTGCGGGGGTCAACAGCGATCAAGCTGACTATCTCAGTTGGCATCATTCTCTATCTCCGTGGATAACACTCTCATCCTCCCTGTCTCATCAGCTTGTAACCTTGGGGTCATCTTTGACTCTCCTTCTCTGCACATATTCAACAGACTGCTAAAACCTGTCGTTTCTTTCTCTATAATATCACCAAAATTCATCCTTTCCTTTCTGAGCACACTACCAGAACCCTTATCCACACTCATCACCTCTCACTTAGACTATTGGAACTTGCTTCTCACAGGTCTCCCACTAAGCCATTTCTCTCCTCTTCAATCTGTTCAAAATTCTGCTGCACGACTATAGGTTGTGACCAGCATTTGGGATCACAACCTTGACAAATCCTCCATAAAACATCATTGGCTCACATCGCCAGTGTCGCTATGCTCATATTAGCCGTCTCCTCAAGTCACTTCATTGGCTCCCTATCCGTTTCCACATACAGTTCAAACTCCTCTTATTGGCTTACAAGTGCATTCACTCTGCAGTTCCTCAGTACCTCTCCACTCTTAACTCTCCCTACACTCCTCCCTGGGAACTCCATTCACTAGGTAAATCTCTCTTTTCTGCACCCTTCTCCTCCTTCTAACTCCAGACTCCATTCCTTTTATCTTGCTGCACCATATGCCTGGAATAGACTTCCTGAGCCGGTACATCAAACTCCATCTCTGGCCACCTTCAAATCTAGGTTAAAAGCCCACCTTTTTGATGCTGCTTTTAAATCCAAACCCTTACTCACTTGTTCAGTACCCATTTTGATCATTCCCACCTTAGTAATTCCCTTATCCCTTATTTGTCCTCTTTGTGTGTCCTAGTTAGATTGTAAGCTCTTTCGAGCAGGGTCTGTCTCTTCATGTCCAATGTACAGCGCTGCATATGTCTAGTAGCACTTTAGAAATGAAAAGTAGTAGTGGTAGCATCTGCTGGATCCCGGAGAATGAAGCCTCAAGGATACAGCGTTTGCTCTCCTTGATCACCGTTGGGGAGTGCCAGTGATGGACTTGATGGCGATATCCTTCAATGCTCTGGTGCCACAGTTTTTCAGCAGACACTGGGACAGCCATATGGAAGGGCTGGATGCTTTAATCCAGCCTTGGCCCACATTGGGGCTTCTTTATGTATTTCTCCCTTGGCCACTTGTGGGCAGGATCATTCAACGCATTGTGTGACATCCGGGGTGGGTAGTTCTAGGGCTCTGGATTGGCTTAGGTGGCTCTGGTACAGGGATTTAGTCTGTCTCTTGGTGGAACTGCATTTTTATCTACCAGATTCACCTTTTCTGCTGGTGTAGGGGTCAATGTTCCTGGACGACCCGGGTTAGTTCTGTCTTATGGCATGGCTCTTGAGAGGGCACATTTTAAGGAAAAGAGATTATTCATTCTTTGTTATTGATACTCTTCTGCATTCCTGTTAGTAGTTGACCTCTCTGGCTTATGTCAGAGTCTGGCAGGTGTTTGAAGATTGGTATGAGGTTCATCGCGTGAATCCTTTCAAGGCATCTCTTTTGCACCTTCTGGAATTTTTGCAGGGTGGTATTTCCAGAGGAGTTGCATGGTCTTCCCTCAGGGTTCAGGTAGCAGCAATGGGCTGCTTTCGTGAGCGTTTGGGGGGAAAGTCCTTGGCCATTCATCCTGACATGCAGCATTTCCTGTCTGGCTTCTCTAGCCACCCGTGCATCCAGCAGTTCCTTCTTGGGACCTTTCAGTGTTGATTTCACCACCATTTGAGCACGTTGAAGATGTGTTTCTGGTGGCAGTGACCTGCACGTGTCAGGTTTCAGAGCTTCAGGCATTGTCCTGTCAGGAGCCCTTCTTAAATTTCTTCTCTGGAGCTGCATTTGGTTCCTTCTTTCCTGCCAAAGGTGGTTTCTCTGTTTCATGTCAACCAATTTGTGGTTCTTCCAGCCCTTGATGATCATCCTGGGTCAGAAGAGGAGCATCATCTTCATTGTCTGGATGTCTGCAGAGTGCTGCAGCATTACCTGAGGGTTTCGCAGGAGTTTGTTGCACTGATTGTTTTTTTGTGCTAGTCAGGGGTGCTGGGAAAGGCAAAGCAATGTCCAAGGTGACTAGTGCTTTCTGGATCAAGGAGACCATTGCTTCGCTCAAAGGAAGGCCAGTGCTGGACCTTTTGAAGGCTCATTCCACCTAGGCTCAGGCATCTTCCGGGGGGAAGCAATGTTTGGTGGTATTTCTCGACATTTGTAAAGTGGGGACTTGGTCCTCGTTGCATTCTTTTGCACGTCATTACCATTTGAATGTGCAGGCAAACTGAGATGTGACCTTTGGGGCTTTGATGTTGGAATCCGGGTTCCGAAGTTCCCACACACAACGTCACTGCTTTGGTACTTCCCTTCTGTGCCAGTCCAGAGGGTTGCTGGGGAATGAAAAATTAGATCTTACCTGCTAATTTGCTTTCCCTTGGTCCCTCTGGACTAGCACAGAGCCCACCTGAGGTTGCATGGTTGATCTGTGTTTCTGCTCGCTCTTGCCAGAGGCTTTGTGGTCCTGTCAGGGGCTAGGTTTTTTGTTTTGGGGACAGTGTAAGGCAGTTACAGAGTGGCTCTTTCCTTTTTCTGAAGATCCACATGGACAAAGTCAAAACAAATAGGAAAAAGACCCCCAAAGAAACAGAGGTAAATGCCCCTCTATGAGCACGAGAACCATCCAGATGCTCTGTTCCTTGGCATCAGGTCTGAGTGTTCTCAGTTTTTGGCAGCAGCTCAGCAGGAAGCTGGGGAGCTTGCTTCCCACTATTGGCCTCACGTGTCATTTGATTGTCTTTAGTTGGTTGTCTTTCCTTGTTCTTTGAGGTGTCCTCTCACAGTGGGCTGTTTTTCTGGGTATCTGCTTTTCTATTTGTAGACTGACTTTTAGGGACTGCACAGCCCATTTATACACACACTTGTTCAATATGTTCTCAGTCTCTATCTGCTGGTAGGCGTGCATAACCCATCTCTGCTGGTCCAGAAGGACTATGGGAAAGCAAATTAGCAGGTAAGATCAAATTTCTCTGTAAGGCCAGTGCCAGGCAGACTTGTACGGTTGGTGACTCAAAAATAGCAAGAACAGATCAAGAACAAATATACATATTTCATATCACATTCATTTATGGTTAGTATTGTAGCAAATTGCCTACCACCCTATTTGTGATGCCAGTATTTGATCATGAAGGAGTATAACCTGCACAGAGTGACAGGTGTGGCTCTGGCTGCCTTGTTGGGCAGACTGGATGGACTATAGGATTTATACAGAGGAGAGGAAAGGAAAAGAAAGGGGAAGGGATTTGATATACTTCCTTTCTGTGTTACAATCAAAGTGATTTGCCCCTAGTGGGCTCATAATCTAAGGGGTTTTTTTTTGTACCTAGAGGGTTAAGTGATGTGCCCAGGGTCACAGAGAACAGCAGTGGGAACTGAATCCAGGTCTTCAATCCACTGCATTAGCCATTAGGCACCTCCTCCACTCCTTTACTAGGAGTTGAATGTTTTCAAGATTATTCAGTTTTATAAGAAGAGTTGTAGAATTATCAGTTATTTTCCTCCCCAGAGCCTTTATAATAGACATATATTTCTTTTCATGTTTCAGCAATGTCCCATATTCTCTACTACTAATTAATGTATTTCCCTTCTGTTTGTCACATAATTGGCAGAAAGGTTTAAAGTCACTGGTCCCAATCAGCCTGTTGTTGCCTTTCTGGATGAAGATGCCGTACTACCCTGCTGCTTCTCTCCAGCCCTCAGTGCTGAGCATATGCAGGTGAGGTGGTTCCGAACTGGATTTGACTCAGTTGTACACCTGTATGAGGATGGGAAGGATCAAATCTGGAAACAGATTCCAGAATACCAAGGCAGGACAGAGCAGCTCAGAAGTCATATCTCCAATGGAAATGTGTCGCTGAGGATACGCAATATAACACTGTATGATGAAGGAATATACACGTGTTTCATTCGGATTGATCCTTACTATGAAGAAGCAACAGTGGAACTGAAAGTAGTTGGTAAGTGGAAGTTGTCATACTTTTCTGACTTTCCTTTCTTTCTCTGTTTATTATAACATTAATAGAAGGACATAAGGAGCGTTTATTACTGGAAACACCTAACTGCCATATTGTGGTTAGACTGCAGGACTCGCTGATACTGAGACAGGTGAAGGCCCATTTTACAAAGAGTGTCTAGGTCAGAAATGGAATGGCCAAGTGAGAATGGTCTCAGTTTTCAGCCTCTTTTACAAAAGGCCTGCTGAACGTGGAGCCTTTTGTAAAATATATGTAGGACCCTGGGAAAAACATGCTTATTTCCTTAAATGTGCAGCTGGAGCAAATGTACCATAAAACTGCACCGTCTGTTCTGAACTTACTCTCATATGTTCATATTTATATTTATTTGAACTGTACTTAGAGTCTGCAGCTTTGTAAGTTATAGAGAAATACTGGGGTCAATATTCAAACAATTTAACCAGTCAGAAACGGCTCCTGGCCAGTAAATCACTTGTTGGTATCTAACCGCTCATTTTCAGCAGCATTTAACCAGCTAGGTGTAGCCATCTCTGTAAACTGGAAATGAAATGCTGGAGCCTGGACAAGGCCCTGAACTGATTTTCTAGGCAAAACACTGAGTGCCGCCGGCTGAATATTGGCCACTGTGTCTTACCTGATAATGTTCTTTCCTTTAGTTCTACCAGACCTATGGGTTTGTGTTCATTGACCAACGGATATTGCCAGAGAAGTAAAACGTTCTGTGTGCTTTGCCCTGTAAGGGTACCGTGTAGCATAAGCTAATCAGCATTTTGAATGACAAAGTAGTGCATCAAATGAAGTTTACATATGTAAACCACTTGGCTGTCCAATTGAGTGGTATATCAAATGCCTAATGAATCTTGATGTGCCCAGAGTGAGACGAAACATGAGACCCTCACTTATGCAAGTTGTAGAAGGATACAATGATGAAAAGAGAAGCAATACCCCAGCTGGAGCTAACTGCACAACATAATTCATTGAACTGTCAATATCTGATAGCAGGGCAACACCTCTAATTTCCTCCAGACACTCTGGAATCCAAAGGAGAAAAACCCATAAAGCTCTCTCATAGCTAGACCCCACTTATGTGCCTGTTACCAGCCTTGCAGAAAACTTCCAGCAGACTTGCTGAACTGGGGGAAAAAAAATAAACCCCTATTATCACAGCATGTCTGTTACATTGGTTTTCTGAGCCCTTGTGAAACTGAGTGATTTTTTTTTTTTTTGTATAAAGAAATAAGCTCTACCAGCTAAGTGAGCAAGACCTAAGTCACTTGGACACATTTAGAGAGGAAGGAGAAGTCTCTCATAGCTAGAGAGTGGATCCACTCAAGATCGCCCAGTTAAGGGAGAGTTAACCCATTTGACTGAACGTCTTTATGACTGAGTTAAAGCCAGAATCAAATCATAAAAGTAGCAGAGATTAGTCATCTGAAGTGGGTACGAGGCTAGGCCTAGAATCAGCCTTGAACATTGATCTTGCAAGTTTCCCTTTGATCTTGCAAGTTTCCCTTTGTAGAGACCAGTCAGCTTGCTGGAGATCAATAGAACAAAAAAGGATATAGAAGGCACCTCTGCGTGAACTACTTCAGATCTTCTGGACAGCTGAATATAAAACAAGGTATTGCAGGTCAAGCATAATGAGAAGGTTCCAAAGTAGGAAAAATGCTTACTAACCTTATTGCCTGAATACAGTCAGGAGGCCACTGCACTGACTGATTCCATTTTATTAGGTGCCCTGGAAGATGAAGCTGTAGCAGGTGTTCTCCGAGGATAGCAGGATGAATATCCACATTTGTGGGTAACATCATCCGATGGACTCCTGCATGGGAACCACTCTCTAGCGACTCAGAGAAGCCTTTGAGTATGGTACACCATACATGCATGCGCCTTCCCACTACTGCTGTCACATGGGTCCACGCCAGTTTAATGTTATAGCTGATAAAATACAACTCCAAGTTTCTTGATATACCACTCTAGAGCCAACTGGGGATAAATCAGGAAATATACGAATATTTGAACCCAGAAACTGTTCATTAAGATGCTGAAAATGCAGCTTTAAAACATAATTTCTATTGTGAAGGGCATACTGCAACGAGGAACAATACAACCTTCCTGATTATGGGGAAACAATGGCATGTTCTCTCTATCCTCACCTACTTTGCTGCAGATATAGAGAGAATGAAAAAACATAAGTACTGACAAATATCCTTGAAGATGTGGACAAAGATCCCCAAAATGATGGTCACCAATAGCAATGCTGTGCTATTGTTCCCAGAGCTCTGATACTCTGGAACCATAGTCCTCTTAGAGCTCAGTATCACTCAAAGAATCACACTGAAAAGGCAGTATACCACCTACAAGTCTGTAAGCTATCAAAGCAATGTACATTCAAGTATAGTAGGTATTTTTGTCCTTATAAGGCTCACATATAAGTTTGTACCTGTAGCCAAGGAGGATTAAGTGTCTTGTCCAAGATCAGAAGGAGCTGCAATGTGATTTAAACTGAGCTTGTCTGTTTCTCAGCACATTGGTCTGAGCTACTCCTTCAACCAAAGGTACTGACCAGCTGTTGCTCTTATTACTCCCAAGCAGCTGAATATTTCTAAGTTGGTCTAATTTAAGTAAAATGGAAATATAAAGTGGAAGCATCTTGGAGCACCCTCTAACTACTCCTAGGAAGAGGTCTCCTTCTATACCTGAGAAATGAATTTCTGAGTCCCAAGTCAAGAGGGGGCTTTCCAGCAGGGCCAGGTAACTTCTCTCCATCAAGATGTCTCTCAGTACTAATTAACTGAAAAAAAAAGAGGAATGGAAGAATCATCAGAGATTAAAGCAGCTCCTCTAATAACAAGCAGATGCATTGGAAAGGCATTGTACTTAAGCTCTGTAGGCTCGGATGTTCTGTAGAAGCATCAGAGCTAAAAACAAGAGCAGAGAAGTCTCTACAAAAGGCTTCAGCAAACCATCAAACCTATGCAGTAGAATAATGAGCCTTCCACAAGAAAAAAGGGAGCCTCCATAACAACCACTATACTAAGGCAAAAAGTAAGGGTCCCCAGAGGCCAGATAGCCAGACAGCCTTGAATCTGTGACTCAGGGCTAAAAGGCAGGGGGCGTGAAAAACAACATACTCAGAAAGGCTGCTGTTGGCATCAGCTTGAGTCAAATGCTTCTGGCTGCCACTTGGAAGAACATTTGCTTCTTGAGGAGAAGGAAGTCTTCCAGCAAGAGTACCACAATTTTGGGTGGGCCTGAGTCCAAATTAGGTGGGCCCCAGTCCACCTATGGCTACACCAAGGTAGCCACCTTCCAGGAGGAACTTTTTAAAAGATTTTCAATGGTTTCATTCTTTTTTTGTCTGATCACTCTTACATTGTACGATACTCAAATTCCTCTTCTTCTTCCCAACAACTAACATCAATCTTGAGCCCAACACTCGTTAACTTATTTTTGGCACCCTTAACACTCCTTCTTCAATCTCTGGACTTTATCTTCTTTATTTACACCAGTGACATTCAACTTCTTCTCCCATTGGACTCTTGTTCCCCCTTCAGTTACCCACTGATTTCCAGCAAAGTAGATACAATTGCAGCTGGCTGACTAATAATGGCCTTAGACTAAACTAAAACCATTGTCATAATATTTAACTCTCATCAATCTGACTTGATGTTCCCAAATTTCTCTATCAAAGTGAACTCTCTTCCTTACTCAACATCTACTAAAATCTTGGGTGTAACCATTTGATAATACCCTCTCTTTCAATGCTCACATCTCAAGGATTGTCTCCTCTTCTGACTCTTAGACAGATTCAGTCAATCCATTCTCTCCTGGAACCTAGTTCTCTTCGTATTTTTCTACACTCATTGGTCTTATCTCAGCTTGATTACTGTAATTCCCTTCTTTTAGGTTTACCTGCCTATCAGATTCTTAGGCTCCAACTGATACAGAATACCACTATCAAGCTGCTACATGGCCATAAGAAATTTGATCATGTCACTCCGATCCTGGTTTCTGAACATATGCTGTTAGTATTTTACAGAATTCCTTTTAAAATCAATTTTCTGTCATCAGATTCAGTCCTCAGACCTACCATCCTTCTTGTCTAGTCTCCTGGTCCCTTACTCTTCTACAAGATCCCTGCGATCTGCTGCCCATCCTTTCATAAGGTTTTCTTGGATTCTATTAGAAACACTTGTTTCAACATGTCTCTGGAATGCCTTTCCTCTTTACTTGAGGCCTGAGAGCTCATTTACTAGGTTCAAGTCTCAGCTTAAATCTTTTAATTTTCCTTGGCATTTTCCTCCAGCCCTGTAACTCAACTGATCTGTATTTCACAGCTTCCGCTTCGCTCATCACATCTTTGGAGTTAGTCATTATTGTTACCTATTTATCTTACCCGTCCAATGCTTTCCTCTGTTTTAAATCGTACTTTCTCCTGCCCCCACTATCATAATGTTTTTACTTGTGTTGATATTTTTGGTCTTGTTATTCCTCCCCTGTTGGTTTATTTTTTTTTACAAAAATAAACCACTTAGTTTTTTGGTTTTTTTTTTAAATATTATGTTTTATCAAATAAACTGAACCTGAACCAGAGAATGCTGACCGGTTCCAAACCAGCTAGTCCATTTCCAATAAAATAAGAACTATAGAGAGAAGTGTGACCAGCATAAGAAAGGAGGTTTTAATGCCCTTCTATAAGTCATTGGTGAGGCCCCACTTGGAATATTGTGTTCAGTTTTGGAGGCCGTATCTTGCTAAGGATGTAAAAAAAATTGAAGCGGTGCAAAGAAAAGCTACAAGAATGGTATGGGATTTGCGTTACAAGATGTATGAGGAGAGACTTGCTGACCTGAACATGTATACCCTGGAGGAAAGGAGAAACAGGGGTGATATGATATAGACGTTCAAATATTTGAAAGGTATTAATCCGCAAACGAACCTTTTCCATAGATGGGAAGGCGGTAGAACTAGAGGACATGAAATGAGATTGAAGGGGGGCAGACTCAAGAAAAATGTCAGGAAGTATTTTTTCACAGAGAGTGGTGGATACTTGGAATGCCCTCTCGCGGGAGGTGGTGGAGAGGAAATTGGTAACGGAATTAAAAAATGCGTGGGATAAACATAAAGGAATGCTGTTCAGAAGGAATGGATCCTCAGAAGCTTAGCTGAGATTGGGTGACAGAGCCAGTGGTGGGAGGCGGGGCTAGTGCTGGGCAGACTTCTACGGTCTGTGCCCTGAAGAGGAGTGGCCTAGTGGTTAGGGTGGTGGACTCTGGTCCTGAGGAACTGAGTTCGATTCCCACTTCAGGCACAGCTCCTTGTGACTCTGGGCAAGTCACTGAACCCTCCATTGCCCCAGGTACAAATAATTACCTGTAAGCCACATTGAGCCTGCCATGAGTGGGAAAGCGCGGGGTACAAATGTAACTAAAAAAAAATGGCAGATACAAATCAAGGTCAGGTATATACATAACATAGCACATATTGTTGGGCAGACTGGATGGACCGTGCAGGTCTTTCTCTGCCATCATCTACTATGTTACTATCCTTCTTATTTTCGAAAGAGAAGGGCGGCCATCTTCCGACACAAATCGGGAGATGGGCGGCCTTCTCTAAGTGCGGCCAAATCGGCATTATCGAAAGCCGATTTTGGCCACTTTCAACTGCTTTCCGTCGTGGGGCCGCCCAAAGTTCAGGTGGGCATGTCGACAGTGTACCAAAGGCGGGACAGGGGCGTGGTTAAGAGATGGCCGTCCTCGGCCGATAATGGAAAAAAGAAGGCCATCCCTGATGAGCATTTGGCCAACTTTACTTGGTCCATTTATTTTTAGGACCAAGCATCAAAAAAGTGCCCTAAATGACCAGATCACCACCGAAAGAAATCGGGGATGACCTCCTCTGACTCCCCCAGTGGTCACTAACACCCTCCCACCATTAAAAAAAAAACTTCAAAAACTTTTTTGGCCAGCCTCCATGCCAGCCTCAAATGTCATACCCAGCCATGACAACAGTATGCAGGTCCCTGGAGCAGTTTTAGTGGGTGCAGTGCACTTCAGGCAGGTGGACCGAGGCCCATCCCCCCACCTGTTACACTTGTGGTGGTAAATGTGAGCCCTTCAAAACCCACACGAAACCCACTGTACCCACATGTAGGTGCCCCCCTTCACTCCTTAGAGCTATGGTAGTGTTGGACATTTGTGGGTAGTGGGTTTTGGGGGGGTGTTGGGGGGGGCTCAGCACGCAAGGTAAGGGACTATGTGGCTAGGAGCTTTTTGTGAAGTCCACCGTAGTGCCCCCTAGGGTGCCCAGTTGGTGTCCTGGCATGTGTGGGGGACCAGCGCAGTACGAATGCTGGCCCCTCCCACGACCAAATGCCTTGGATTTGGGCGGGTTTGAGATGGCCGCACTCGGGTTCTGTTATCGCCGAAAACCGAGTGCGGCCATCTGTAATGTCGACCTAAATGTTAGGATTTGGCCGGCCTGGACCGTATTACAGACAGAAAAGATGGCTGCCCATCTTGTTTGATTATACGGTCGGCTCCACCCTCAGAGATGGCCGGCCCCAGAGATGGCCGCCCTCGTTCGATAATGCCCCTCCACGTTACTATGTAACTAACTTTCTGTCTGACTCATAAGTCTCTATAACTGTTTAATGAAAACAATGATGCCCAGAGGTGTTTTTTGTTCGTTCGTTGTTTTTTTTTTTGACAGACATGGAGTGGAGTGGAACGGGTAGACGTGAAGCGTCTGTTTACTCTTTCCAAAAATACTAGGAGTAGGGTGCATGCGATTAAGCTACAAAGTAGTACATTTAAAACGAATCGGAGAAAATTTTTTGTCACTCAACGTGTAATTAAACTCTGGAATTCATTGCCAGAGAATGTGGTAAAGGTGGGTAGCTTAAAATGGACAGGAAAAATCCATTGCTTATTTCTGGGATAAGCAGCATAAAACAGGGGCGTAGCCAGACAACAGATTTTGGGTGGGCCTAAGCAAGAAGAGGGTGGGCACCAAGTGTACTCCCCCTCTCCGACCACAAAAATATCTCAGCTAGCGGGAAAACGCTTCTTTCCACCTTGGCAGTCTGGAGCAGGCATGCACTGAAAACTGAGCATGTGCAGGTGCCAGTATCGTGGAGAGTAGTGTTTTCATTACCATCAGGGGGGAGTCTTGTGCTGGCAAAGCTTGAGATCCCTACCAGCTACCGCTAAACATGTGCTACTGTTGGGTGGGCCTGAGCCCTAAGTGGGTGGGCCCTGGCCCACCCAGGCCCACCTGTGGCTACGCCACTGACATAAAATGTTTTGTACTTTTCTGTGATCTTGCCAGGTATTTGTGACCTGGATTGGCCACTGTTGGAAACAGGATGCTGGGCTTGATGGACCTTTGGTCTGTCCCAGTATGGCAATACTTATGCACTTTTCAAGAGAAGAATTTCACTGCTTCCCCAGGCTAAGTAGGAAATAAGAAAACCCACTTAGTTAATATGTGGGCTGTAAATGGGCTAAATAAATAAACAAAAACTAACACTGTGCTCTACAAGAAACCAGGCAATCATGTCATACTTCAAGACAGAGAATACCTACAGCCACCTTTTGTTGATTAAGTAGTCTGTCCTTTAAGATAAAAGCAATCCCCACACTTCATACCACGCCAGGTAAATTTAAGTTTAAAAGGGCAGAGAACAAATGTAAAACTAAGATGCTCCTAAAGCGAGAATTGCCCTGAGTGAAAAACTCTGCAGGCAAAAAATCCACAGGAAGGTGGAGGTGCACTAAATACCCAAGAAAGTCAATCAGGCGAAAGGAAGGAGTGTAGGGTAAGCTGGTCCTTTCCAAACAACGAGGGAGACAAAAGTAAGGTTCAAGATCTTTATCGAAAAACACCGAATGACTCGACACAGCTATATATAAATATATAAATGTATGAAATAATATGAATATATCTGAACATAAAATATAATCGTAACCCTTACATATGTAAACAGAAAACACTGATATTGAAATGAAAAACTGTGGATTATATATATTTTTTTATTTTATTTTATTTATTTATAAATTTTCAATAATACAAACGAATATTCATTTGTAAGGCAATAAGGAGAGATTATTTAAAGGAAAAAAAAAGAAAACAGTCAAATTTCAACAGAAATATCTAGAAAACAATTATTTATACTCCTTCTCAGACCACAATATCGGGGGGTAGTGGTTCCTAAATACAACTTTAAGGAGATTGTAACAAAGGAAAATGTAGTTAAATATCAACTTAGGCTAGTCCTGATCTTTATCCCTATTACATTATAGCTGATTGTTGTTCCCTCATTCAGCTAGATGGTTTTTTAGAGTCCAGAAATCTCCTTACTTGAGATGGTTCAAAAAAAGCATATTTTTTCCCTGACAAACGAATCAGATACTTACAGGGATAGGCCAACATAAATGTTGAACCCATTCCCTTAACTTCTTCTCTCAAGGATAAGAACTGTTTCCTCCTTTGTTGTGTAGTCTTTGTAACGTCAGGAAACATCCAGACTTTCTGGCCATAGAAAAATTTTGAGGAATATTTAAAGTATAATTTCATCAACATATGGATTATGTTCAGATATATTCATATTATTTCATGCATTTATATATTTTTATACTATTATATTTTTATACCTTCATTGTTGATATTAAACAGATGTTTAAATTAGATTTTACGTGTTTTGTAGACTCCTGAAGCAGGTGCTCTGGCGCCGAAACACAGCAGCTGTGTCGAGTCATTCAGTGTTTTTCAATAAAGATCTTGAACCTTACATATGTCTTCCTCATTGTTTGGAAAGGACCAGCTTTTCCTACTCTTTCCTTTCACCTGAAAAACTCTGCACCCAGGGAATTAAAAACAGAGCCAGAAAAATATGAATGAACAGGTGAAACAGAAAGTAATTCTGCCACCTTTCCAGAAAAATAAAAAAATGTGGAGAAGAATCCCTGTAGCTGCTTATGCATAAAAATGGATGCCCTTCCTTTGCAAAGGGAGAGGCAAAGAATGCAAAATCAGATTGCCCTTCATTTGTTCCAACTCGTGAACCATAAGAGATCAGGGTTGCTGTACAGATTGAAATTTGTTTCTCTAAATTAAGTTGCCTGTTTGAGTCTTGGCTTCCTTAATATTCTGCACTCCCATAGGGACCTCCAGAATTAACGGCCCAACATACATGACCAATGGGCCTCCCCCTAGGAATTTTGCCTGAGAACATCTGGAGTTTACCTCAGGTGCAATGACTGCAGCAAAACTCTAGACTGCTACTGTTGCCCTGCCAAAACCTGGACTCCCTCAGGACCAGGTCTAGTGAACTCACAGCTATAGTCCAAGTACCTCTAAGGAGAGCTGCCTTCAGTCCCAATATGTGCCTTACATCTGAAATGCCTCAGGAAAAAACCCATGTGGGCCAAATGCTGCAATCAAGTGCCCTTGAGAACTTATGTCCTCTCTGGCATCAAGTCAAGACTTAAAACTGAACTCCTCCAGGCTAATCTCATATCACCTGTTGCCCAGAAGTTCCAGAAATACCTGTGCATTCAGCTGTGAGTGCAGGACATCCAAATGAAGCAGCATAAACATAAAATTGATTTAACCAGCAGGAGAGGCTTCTTCCCAATTAAATCAGGCTGTTCTAGATTTTCAGTGGCAGAGTCCTGGAAACCAGATTATCAGTGTGCTGAATCCTGGTATCTTGTTTCTATTAGAAAAGCCTGCCATAGTCATAGTCATAGATTAAATGTGGTGGCCACCATGGCACTTGGTGTCTAATGTATCACCTCCTGTTCATCTCACAAAGTGTGGCCTCCCTGTGAGATGTGCCACACTCTCCATGTGGTCACTTTATTGGATTCTTTGCTTACTCTGCATCCTTGAGTATTACCCAGTACAGACCTTCACATGTCTTGCATTTGGCTTTTGGACAGTACTGCTTTCTACCTTCAGTCTATTGTTTTCACCTTCAATCCACCATTCATTCTGCTTGCTTCTTCATTGTCCCTTCCTCTGGAATTCTCTCCCTGCTGATCTCGTTTCTGAATGCTCTTATCCAAAGATCAAAGCTGCCTTAAAAAACCCATATGTTTATTCTAGTGTTCCTGGAGTATCAGTGAATTCAGGCAGTTTGACTCTGCATTCTCGCTTCCTCCGCTCTCCTTTTTTTCCTGCTTTCCTATGCATTATTTAGTTCCTTTCTGGTCTCTTGTTTTTGAATTGTACACCGTTTTGATTGAAAGGAGGTATATCAAATGCCAAATACACTAAACTAATGTTACGTCTGTGCTCACCTCGCCCTCGGGTGGCCAGAACCGGTGGCTGCTATGAACTGCTATAGACTGTCTTGCTGTTCCTACCCATTCCAGACTTCAGGCCAGTCCGGTCCGGATCTTCCAGACTGCCAGACTTACTCTTGTTTGTCCCTGATCAGCACCTGTAGCTGCCTGGTGACTGCTGCAGCTGAAGCTCAGCTGCTGCTGGGCTTATTAGCCATTTGGAACCTCTCTGCCTTTGCCTTTGCAGTGCGTCAAAGGCCCTGGTATGTTGGTGCTTTTGCACTTCAGCCTGAGTTTGTTTCCTTGCTCTTGTTCTTGCCTGAAGTCTTGCCTGTTCTAGTTAGTCTTTGTTTAGTTAGGGTATTGCTTGTTTACTGTATTGCTTGTTTCCCAGTCTTGTGTCTTGTTTGTATGTCCTTATCTAGTTCTGGGTTTATCTGTGTTTGTTCCCTGCTTCAGTGGCTGCTTGCAGCTTTCAGTTCAGTCTCCTGTCTAGCTGTGTTTGTTCCCTGTTTCAGTGGCTGCTCGCAGCTTTCAGTCCTGTCCTTGAGCATATCCTTTCCCTGCCTTGCTGTCCCTGTTTTTTCCTTTTCCCTCTGACCCTCAGTCCCTGTGCTGCCTAGCTGTTATCCAGTCCTGCCCTGTCCAGTAAGTCCTGCCGGCATAGGCGGTCGGTGGGCCAGGCCGGGCCGGGGTGGGGCTTACATCCATAATTGTCTGACAACACACAGAAAAAAATAAGTAAAAATAAAAGTTACAATTAATACCTTTTATTATCCAAGATCATCTCACACATTCTTTAATCTTCATTTCCCCAACTGTAAAGGTCTAAAATACAAATTAATGCACGCATCAACCTTTTCCTATATGAGCACGCAATTCTGGAACCCATTGCCAGGCAACCTAAAAGCGACCTATGAATTGACCAACTTCCGTAAACTACTAAAGACCCATCTCTTCGACAAGATATACCACAAAGATCAAAACATGTGAAACTCCTACATATATCCAGAAATGTTAATAATGCCTTCTGTTATATCACTATCATGTATTCCATTACCATTCAACCCCAAATCCTTCTGTAACACCAAATGTCTATTCTTTTATCATTACCACTATCCATGATGTTTTGTAAGCCACATTGAGCCTGCAAAGAGGTGGGAAAATGTGGGATACAAATGCAATAAATAAATAAATAAATATTAAATGTAACATAACATATCTATATATAAAAGGCACCACCAACGTTCTAAATGAAGCCTCCAGCCGGAAGTGTGAAGTGTGAAGGGGGAGAGATATCCGGTTTCCCCATGAGTGTCTGTCCCACCCTCGCTCTCTCTGTAACACAAACAGTGAAGAAAAACACAGCAAAGCACGAAATCAAATCGCTCTCTCTGTAACAGTGAAGGACTCAGAGGAGGGAGGGGAGAGAGGGCAGAAGCCCTCACTATCTCTGTAACACAAACACAGCTCAGCAGGAAACTTAACACTGAAGGACTCGACTCCGAGGGGGGACGGGACAGAGAGCAGAGGGGAAGGGAGAGAGGGCAGAGGACAGGGACACACACACTCCCACATGCACACAGAAGAAAACCTTGCTAGCCCCTGTTTCATTTGCATCAGAAACAGGGCTTTTTTACTAGTAGTAACATAATAGATGACGGCAGAGAAAGACCTGTATGGTCCATCCAGTCTAGATATTACATATGTATCATATGTCAAAAAAAGTGGTTGCTCAAAGCATATACTAACCAATGTGTATACTATTCAAAAATGTTATCAATTATTAAACACTGCTATTTCTATCCATGGAAAATCCCAAAATGAAATAGTCACATTAGTGAAGTAACATCCGGCGACTAGACTTCGCATCATAGGTGTCAATGATCTGCTCAGGGTTAATATCTCCAACAAGATCACTTTCAATGTTCAGTAAACATAAAGCTGTCAGTCTTTCCTGACCCATTGTGGATCTCAGCCAGTTTCGTACACGTCTCATGGCAGAAAAAGATCTCTCACAGGTAGCTGTGCCAACAGGAAGAGTAAGTGCCAGTTTCAAAAGCTTTGTAAAATTTGGATAAAAATGTGTTGAAGCAGCAACAAGTGTGCCTGGAACAGAACAATGAAGTGGCCAAGCTACATTCCTCTCTCACAGGCACACTCTGATGAAACACCAGCCTTTGGACTTGTTTCTCAGCATACTCTTGTAGTGAGTTACCCACCGCAAAAGAACGTTGTGGTAGCACCCTGTCAAACAAATATTCTGGTAGCAACAGGTCAAAACAAACATTCTGCATGTCAGAAAACAAATATTCTGGGTCAGCATAAGTATCATATATCATAAGTATTATACTCCAACACACCATCTTTCAGAAGACTGCTTATGTATACCAGAATCTACATATTTCTGAAGCTTTTTCTTTAAAATTTTCCAGTCCCTGACTCCTTTTTCAGTAAAAACAGAATCTTTCAAAACACTAGAACTTGAAAACTGTCTGCAAGGAAAGCAGAAAACTGCATCTAACTGCTGACTATACTCTAAAAATGAAAATGTCTTGTAATATTCTGATGTGAAAGAACGGTTTTGCTTTCCAAACACAGATTTTGGAAACTCAGGTAAATGAGGCTGTGATGGTCCCATTGTAGTTGACCCAAGATCTAATACAGGAGTAAGGACAAGATTTTTTTCAGTTGAAATTGCAAGATTTTGAGGCTGATTTTGATTTGATGAGAATTCTTCCTGTGGATTAGGAACTAAGATGTTGCTAGAGCAGCCAGCCAATGACATATTTGAATCTTGCTCAGAATCACTTGGTATCTCATTCTCTCCAGAACTTGTTTTTTCTGGAGTGCACTGTCCAGAGCTCACTGTGGCTTTTAGTCCAAAATATTTTCTAATATCCATGATGTTTTGAGTAACTGCCTGTGTTTGTTTTAGACGATCTGAACTCAAATTCTGAGTCAGGAGGGTCGCCAGCAAAGGATCTTCAGTCTCAAGTCCCAGGGCCTTTAGAAAGAGAAAAGAGGCGGCAGCAGGGGCATAATTAATAGGGCTTTCAAAGAGACTCATAGCACAGAAGTCAATGTTTAGTATATTCTGGTTGAAGACTATAGATCTGAAAGTCTAAAATACCCTATTTACTTGTGCATCACCATAAATACTGTAGGGGAGCGAAGGTTGTCCCATCCCAAATTTGAAAAGTTACAAGTACCACTCTAATTAGTGAGATTGAAAGTTAGCAAGTGAAAGTTTTCTTGCAGTGTATTCGGTATATAAATTTGTCATGGTGGAGAAGAAGAGACTGAATCCCAAGAAAGGGCTGCTGCTGCTGATTATTGACAAGTAATGTTTCTATGTGCGTGTAAAAATGGATTTATATATCATAAATGACATATATTTTAAACTCAATTATTTCAAGCACTTAACCAACATTAAACCACATACACATCTGGAACAATTCAACACCAGATCCTCCAAAATATTCTAAAACCAAACCATGTCTGGTGTTATCACAAACTAAAATTAAATTAAAGTGTTGATGTTTGTCACCTCAATAAGGCCAACAATCCCAACTGTAAAACACTGTGCTCAAACTTGTGCAAAAACATACTCAGAACCTTACTGTACCATAAATATTAAACTGGGCAGACCCTAATACACCAATATACCACCCAAACGGACAACATCACAGACCATCAACAATATGAAACAAGGGATCATATCACAATTCTCATGTACAGCCACAAAACATCCTTTTAGGATGGATAGTATTCACAATGAGTTCCTTTTATTAATGACCAGATAGAGATAAGTGTTTTCAAATTTCAATTTTGGCACAGTATAAGTCATCTTTATGACTATTGATGCATTCAAGCTTGCAAGTAATTAATTTGAAACTCCAAAGCCACAGTCTCACACTACCTGTGCATAAAACAGGATACAGGAAAAGTTATCATCATCACCCACAGTTAAATGTGACTCTTCTTTCAGCATATAGAGTGGAGAAAAAAGGGGGGTTCAGTAACGCCACCCAGCCAGCCCAAGATGATCGGACTATATAAGGCGTAGTAGGCCCGGCGCAACATCATCTAGCCCCCCCCCCCCCAAAACTCCACACTATTAAATGGCCAAAATTAATATAAAAAATGGACTTCAAAGGTCCTGAGGGTTAATAATGGACAAATTCCTGTATCCAAAAAGTTGAGATCACAGCAGTGGCATAGGAAGGGGGGGGTGCGGTGGGGCGGTCCGCCCCGGATGCACGCCGCTGGGGGGGTGTCGGCTCCGCTGGTTCCCTGCTCCCTCTGCCCCGGAACAGGTTACTTCCTGTTCTGGGGCAGAGAGAGCAGGGAACCAGCGGAGCCGACGCAGCTCCCAGCGACATGCACTCGGGGCAGTTCGGCCCTCCCGCCCGTCCCTCGCCGCTTTCCCATGTAAGTACATGCTCCGGGGGGGGGGGGGGGGATTCGCTCCGGAGGGGGGAGGGTGCGCAGTGCTGCACCCGGGGGGGGGGGGTGCGCAGCGGCGACCCGCCTCGGGTGTCAGCTGCCCTCGCTACGGCACTGGATCACAGTCTGTCATCACAAACAAAATAGGAAAAACCAAAAGCATTAGGGGCTTATAGCCCATTTAGTTATGTTTAAACAAAAGAGATGTGCATGAAACAAAATATTTAATTTTTTATTTTGACTTGTTTTAAAACCTTCAGGCTTCAGAGTCTGTCAGCACCTCAGCCTAATAGTTGAGATCACAGTCTGTCATCATCATCACAAACAATATAGGAAAAAAACCCAAAAGCATTAGGGGCTTGTTTGGCTTATATAGCCCAGGCATTTAGTTATGTTTAAACAAAGAGATTTGCATGAAACTTACAAAATATTTATATTTTTTTACTTGTTTTGTTTTAAAACCTGCTTCAGAGTCAGTCAGCAGTACCTACCTCTGTCTCCTGAAAAATCCAAGGTACGGTGCAAATTTCTGGAAGGAAGTGGGAGGGAACATCTCAGACTCTCAGTCTCTTTCTTCTTCTTCTTGCCTTCCCTACATGCCCCTCCCGCGCGTTCCCGCCTATGTGGAACAGGAGTACACCACGGGACGGGAGCGAGCGCTCAAAGAGGCTCAAGGCTGACTGGCTGCTGCCTGAGCTGAGGGCGAGCCCAGCCAAGGGGCGAAGAAAGAAGAAGCAGTAGAGCACTGCACTGCAGGCTCACAAGACCGGCGCGCTGGAACTCAACTGCCTGGGCTGAATTTGGGATGGCGTGTCCGTGTCGGCTCGGCATTGTGGTCGCGCGCGTCGGCGTTGGTCCGAAACAGTCAGAGTCTTTATGATGATCCTGCGGCTGGGCCAAGCGGCGAGCCCCGCGGGCGGAACTGGGGGCTGATGGCGTGTCGTCGTCGCGTCGTGGTCGGTCCGACCTGTCAATCATGATCCGATGGTCCTCCGGCCAAACCTCTTATACCAGGCAACTATGCCTGCCGGCCACCTGAAGCCTGGAGCTCAACTCTTGGTGAAAAGTGGCCAGGTGCAGGTGAAGCCTAACTGTTTGTCAGAGATCTGCCCTGTATCTAGTGTGGGGTGGTTTTGCCTGCCACTGTCGCTCCTCGGCAGTGGCCCAAGGGCTCACAAACCCAGTTTCCAGCTTTGAAAACGTGACAACTAAGCTAAAGAATGTGTATTGTTCAGTATATGGAAAGCTGACCCCCTAGTGGTAGTACTGTAAGATGACTGCTAGGGATTAGACTGCCATTTTTGAACTTGGAGCCAGACAACGTAGGAGCAGAGGGAAACCACTCCCACCCTGGTCCACTACACACAAGAGATTGCCACCAGATAAGTCCTGTGGGTGATAGAAAGTGAAAGGGGGTGAGGGAAGGGTTTGTCTTATTTTTTAACTTATTTAATTTATTGTAATTTATTAACTGTCTTTATGAAAAGGATCACCAAAGGCAGTATACTGCGGATACAATTTAACATAAAATTTACAATTTTGAAAACAGCATAACAATAGTAAAAATGGCCAAATATGAGCAAAAGTATAATCAATGAGGTAAACCTAGAGATGACATACTGAAACCTAGTAATAGGACTAACATCATACAGGATCCGAAATATCCACATTTAACTGCATTGTAAAACAAATTACATAGCAGAAATGTGATAAATGTCAGTACAATAATAGACAGCATGGAAGAACTTTTAAATAGCATAAATACGACACTCAAGAAGTCATCACAATACCAAAGAAACACCTAATAGGTATGTATTAGAATATTCAAATAAGAAATATTATGCTAACACTGTTGCAGGCAAGAGGGGCAAGGGAATCTTGAGGGGAAGGGGGGGGGGGTTGGCCTTAGGGAGTCGGTTTACAAGAGGGATGGGGTGGGCAGGAGGGATCAGCATCAAGGATTCTGTTTCTAGGGGGATGAGCATCATGAGTTTTGTTCAGCAGGGGGCTGGGGCAGGCAGGTTGATCAGCATTGGGGGGATCTGTGTACATGGGAGATCAGCACTGGGGGGTTGGATCATTGAGTATTGGAACCCGCATAGCTAGGGGGCCAAAGATAGGACAGCCTTTTTGTGCAGTCCTGTCTAACCACTTAGCTATGCAGGCAGCGGCACTGAAAATAGTCCATGCCTGCATAAGTGCTGGCTCCTCCCCCACTGCCTGGTTTTGGAATGAGCAATTAGAGCTGATATTCAACAGCGCTGCTCGGTTAAGTGCCGGCCTACTCAGCATAGTGTAACCAGGCAAGAGCCTGCCCTGCCTGGTTAAACTATTTTGGAATATCAGGCCCCTTGTTTCTAATAGATGGATGTTATTTCCCTTTAGGTCTGGGCAGTCCTCTTTCCATCTCTGTGAATGACTATCGAGACAGAGGGATAAGGGTCATGTGTGAATCTGCAGGATGGTATCCAAAGCCTGAAGTGACCTGGAAACAAGAAAGTGGACACAGTTTAACATCATTATCTGAAACAGAAACACAAGAGCACAATGGTCTGTTCAACGTCAGAACTCACCTGCTTATGAGAACAAATCAGTATGGCAAGATTTCCTGTCGTATCAGAAACACCGTTGTGAACCAAGAGAGACAATCAGTGATTTTTATAGCAGGTCAGTTACAGTCACAAAGAGAAGCTAATATAAAGTGTGCACATGATTGAGACATACTTTATATCATGAAACTAGCAGCACCTCCTAGAATCATATCCAGAGAAGGTTGTAACTATGTGTATTGAAAATTTCTATATTTTGTTCAGATTAAGATTTCTCAAATATTAAAAGCCGAATTTTGCAGAAGTCATCTAGGCAGAAAAATGAGTTCTAATTTGGCAAGTTTACAATTTGGAAGCTATTTTACAAAAAGCTCTTTGAACTTGGAATCTTTTATAAAATAACTTTCCATAGCGTCCCTCAGATCAAGCCAGACACTTGTGGGTTATATCCGTCTACCAGCAGGTGAAGATAGAGAGAACGTCAGAGCTCTGCCATATAGGACCCTAGCAGCAGCCTCACTTTCAGTATTCTCTCTATCCAGCAGGTGGTCAGACGTACCCTGGGAGGCTCTGGATGGATACAGGCTCCTGGCCTTCATTACGGCACAGTTGAGCAATGGGGCTGAGTGGGCCTGGTGGTACACCTGGTGGGGCCAGGTCTCTCCCCCTTCTCCTCTTCTCCATTCTCCCTGCTATGGTGCTTTCTGGTTGTAGGTAGAGCAGCAATCTCCTGTCTCTTAAAAAACAAAAAGACAGCTTTGGGGAGTTTAGCATAAAACAAAAGTACCCAGAGGGGTACATTTTTAACTGGGGCAAGTCTTTTGGGGAGACCCCTGTGCAGGGGCTGTGGAAGCTGATGAGTTTTCAGTCAGGAGGTGCTGCTCTGCCTTTGCCTTGATTCACCCTGGAGTTGGTAAGTACCTCTTTCCCTCAGGGCTTGCACAGGATGTCAGTGCCGGTTGAAGCTGTGAAGCAGTGTGGAACCCAGAGAGCAGCATTGGGGGTGTGCCTCTACCCAGCCCAGTGCTCCAGTGCATCGGAGACCTGTTCCAGGACAGTTTAGGCAGGGTCCGCAGACCTGGCAGGGTCACGGCTACCATTTTGAACACACCGATGCATGTCAGTTTCTGACTTTGGGGCAGGTGTTACTGTGGGGAGAGGAAGTGTTCTCTGCAGTGTTCAGGATAACTAGGAGCATGACCGAGCTGGAGGTCGAGGGGAGGGGAGCCCTCTGAGATTCCCACATGTTTGTGTTTTTAATGCACAAAGCTTTTTTAAGTTTAAACAATTTTTATTCAGGATCAAGCAAATCCAACATCCAACAACAAAATATCAAGTCTAGACAAGATCTTCAGTCAAATATTGCAGAACAATAATCAAAAACAACAAACAACAAAGAGCTGAATCACATTTGATCCCGTTTTTGTTTTATGAAAATGTGCCCCTCCCTCCCCCCTCACTACCCTAGTCCTTGATCAAAGCAACAATGTGCGTTCAAAATCACTATGCACAAAGCTTTTTTATTGAAGAGGCCTCAGTTGGCCCGGCCCCCTCTCCCCACTGGAGGCTCTGGCAGGGGGCCCATGGTCGCATCTGGACCTAGCCAGGGAGGTGGATGGTTTCGCTGGTGTCGGACCTTGACTCGGAGGTCTGCGGGTCTATGGTCTCAGGGTGCTCATTGAGAGATCTCTTAGAGGAGGAGAATTGTCCCAGGATGAGGGAGACAACACCATGATGGCACATTTATTCTGCCAAGAAGAGTTAACCTCTCTTATTTCTAAGGCAATCTCAGATCAGTGGGATACCCCAAAGGCAGGCCTATGGGTGGCTAGGGCGATGGCCAAGTTGTATCCAGAGGAAGGTGACAAAAATGATATAGGAATTGCACCAAAAGACATATGAGTAGAGATTGGAAGACCTGAATATGTATACCCTAGAGGAGCGGAGGGACAGGGGAGATACGATAAATACTTAAATTTAAAGTTTAAATACTTGAAAGGTATTAATATAAAAACTGATATTTTCCAGAGATGGGGAAATGGTAAAACTAGAGGACATAAATTGAGGTTGCAGGGTGGTAGACTTAGGAGTAATGCCAGAAAATTCTTTTTCATGGAGAAGGTGGTTGATGTCTGGAATGCCCTCCTGAGGGAGGTGGTGGAGAAAAAAACTGGCAGAATTCAAGGTGGCATGGGATGAACACAAGGGGATCTCTAATTAGAAAATGAATGGTATAAAGAATCAAAACTTATATGTGCTTGCATGTCAAATGGTGCTTAGATGGCAACTCTGGCTATATCAGCTAAGGTCAGTGTTGGGCTGGCTTGTACGGTCTGAGTCCCGCATATAGCGATCCGGCTTAGGATGGGTTGCAGAGAATTTGACAGAAACTCCAGTAATTTGGAACATGAGGACATTGCTGGGTAGACTTTTATGGTCTGTGTCCTGCAAATGACAGATTCAGATAGGCTGGAGTGGGTTTTGACGGCAATCCAGTAGTTGGAACATAAAGAGAGAGCCAGGCAGACTTCTACGGTCTATGTCCCTAAAACAGCAAAGGAAGACCATGATCAAGCATATAATATCATGATCATTGTTGGTTTTAATCTTGAATTGAGAATGAATGAGACTGTTGGGCAGACTGGATGGACCATTCAGGTCTTTATCTGCCATCACTTATTATGTTATGTTACCACGTTACTTTATCTGCCTTCCATGACATACAGGACAGCAGACCACTGGCCTCATACTATCTGGTGACCAGGTTCATGAGGGAACTTGCTAACCTCCACCCGCTGGTTTGGCATCCACCCCCAGCTTGGGACCTAAACATTGTCCTCAGCCGCCTCATGCTCTACCCCTTTGAACCACTGGAAACTACAAACACCAAGTTCGTCACCTGGAAGACCATCATCCTCATTGCCATAAAGTCAGCCTGGCACATCAGCGAGCTCCAGGGTCTTGTGACCTACTTGCCATATATTCAGCTCTGCTATGACCACACTCTGCTCAGAACCCACCCCAAATTTCTGCCCAAGGTGGTCTCCCCTTTCCATATCAACCAGGCTATTATGCTTCCTTTCTTCCACACACCAGTCAAAAGGAACATCTACTCCACACCCTGGACTGCACCTGTGCCCTGTGCCTCTATCTCTACCACACATGGCCCTGGTGGAAGGCCTCCTAGCTCTTCATCTCCTTCAATGCCAACAAACCAGTTGGAAAGTACTCTCCCTTCCTGGATATCGGACTGCATCGCCTTCTGCTACGAGGAAGAGAGCCTATCTCTCCCCAACAGGGCCTCAGTGTACCAGCTATGAGCCATGGACACCACACTGGCAAGCCTCCACTTGACCTCAGTAGACAACATCTGCAACATCTGCGGCAACCTGCTCCTCCATACACACCTTCACAAGACACTACTACCTGGACCACCCTCTATGGACTACAAATGAGTTTTGACTGTCCTCCAACCGGCAATTGCACCATGGGAACCCAGGAGACCCAAGGGCTCTGAACCGTGAGGACATCATGATTTTGATGGCTTCACCCTCCATCTGCTGATGTGCGACAGTTCCACTTGTGGACATTATTGTTCTATATTCCTTTGCCATGAGCTCTTTTATTCTACTAGTAGTGTAATTAGGGAATAAGCTAGGAGTGCTCTTACATTACCATTCATTACCATTTAAGGAGGAATCACTACAAGGGTCATACAATACCTTATATAAACTAAAAGACTCCTTATATCAGACTAATATTCTTAATACTGCAGCAACTCTTACAAGTTTGAAAAACGTGAGAGCAAGAAAATTAAGTCAGCAGACAAGCAGCGAGTAGGGTGCTACCCAGTCTTTTGCATGGCGTGCCACATGTATGAGTATCTCCCAGTTGGTGAGATGTCATACGTGTGTGCCCGATGCAAAGAGTTGATAGACCTCAGAGAGCGTGTTCGTACTCTTGAGGCTAGAGTAGCAGACTTGGTAGAAATGAGGGAGATAGAGAAATTCATAGACGAGACCTACTGTTACGTTCCTCACCTGGTGCCAGGCCTGCGCAGCCGATTCGCCGGCAAGTCGTGGTCCGGCGAAGATAGCCGGCCAGCTTGGTGTTGGCTAGCTTCAGGAAGGGTCTGTTTCTGTTTCCTATTTCTGGCAGCCGTCATCTGAGTTGGAGTAATGGCCGCAGCCATCTTGGATAGATCAGGCCCTGAGAAGCCATCTTGGAGTAACGAGGTCAGGAAGGAAGCCCATATTTGGACATAGGCATCTCTGCTGATGGGGGCAGCCATCTTGAATCAGCTGCACATGTTTGAGAGTGATTTCAACACTATTTAAAGCCCTGCCTCCAGTCCTTCGTTGCTTTGGCCTCAATTGTGTTTGAGGTCCACGCCGGTGCTTAACAGTAGGCCGAAGCCATGAGCTCACCAGACAATACCGAGCGTTCCAACCTGGCTCAGGTGCTACACCAGCAGCAGGCTCAAATCACTCGCTTTTCCAGTGCATTGCAGGAGGTCTGCAATCAGATTCCAGCGCTCCAGCAGCAGGCGGTCCCGGATCCTCCGACCCCTGGGACTGGGTCATCCGCCGCCCGGCTGCGGGTTCCGGAGCCACCTCATTTTGATGGTACCCCCGCAGCGTGCCGGGGGTTCCTGAATCAATGTCAGATCTTGTTCGAATTACAACCGGAGGCCTTCCCATCTGACAGGATTAAAGTGACTTACCTCATCTCTCTACTGACTGGTCCCGCGTTTGCGTGGGCATCCCCACTGTGGGAACAGCGGAATCCGGTCCTGGCGAACCTAGAGGAGTTTTTGCGGCAGTTCCGGATGGTGTTCGACGTGCCTGGCCGGCTTTCTTCTGCTTCGGGGGAGCTGCTGCGGATTCAGCAGGGCTCCGGGTCGGTCGGGGCGTACGCCATCCGGTTCCGCACTCTGGCCGCGGAGCTTCAGTGGAACCAGGAGGCATTGACGGCCATTTACTGGCAGGGGTTGGACGGCCAAATAAAGGATGAATTGGCCAGCCGAGAGATTCCTGCTACCTTGGACGGCCTTATTGCACTTGCACAAGGATCGACATCCGGTTCCAGGAGCGAGCTCAGGAGAGGGCCACGCCGCGGGTGGTGCAGAGATCCAGAGGCCTGCCCTGTCGTCCAGAAGCGCCGGGGTCCCGTGAGGAGGGTACGGAAGGAACCAAGGAGGAACCAATGGTAATGGCCTGCCATCGTCTGTCCAAGAAGGAGAGGGTCCACCATCTCCAGAATCGGCTACGTCTGTATTGTGGGCAGGATGGCCATTTAACGCGTACCTGCCCAAACAAGTCCGGGAGGTCGGGAAACGCTCCGGCCCAAGCCCTATGAAGGGGGTGGTTCTGGGCCGGTTGTCTGCCCTTCCCGACAAGTTGCTCTCCGTTCCTGTACTACTCCAAGGTGAAGGAGGCCAGGTTCATGCTCGGGCCTTACTGGACTCCAGGGCCGGAGGAAATTTTAACGATGCTGAGTTCCTGTCCCAGCTGGGTGGCTCCACGGTGCCCTGCCAACCGGAGCTCCGAGTGACCTCCATCCAGGGGGATAGTCTTCCCCAGACCATCACCCGGATCACCGTGCCTCTGCATTTGCAGGTAGGGGTATTACATCAGGCAGACATTCAGTTCCTGGTCCTCACCTGAGCCATTCATCCAGTGATTCTTGGATTGCCCTGGCTCCGTCTACACGCTCCAGTGATCGACTGGTCCACCGGTGAGATCGGGCAATGGGGCGCCCAGTGTGTCAAGCAATGCCTACAGCAAGTCAAGCCTCCCCTGTTGCTCTGCTTGGCTCAGCTTCAGACCCCGCCAAAAGAGCTGCCCGGGCTGCCTAGGGACTATCAGGACTTTTGCGATGTATTCAGTGCCCGGGCGGCTGACACACTGCCTCCGCATCGGTCATTCGACTGTGCCATAGACCTCCTGCCAGGAACCGATCCTCCCCTGGGACGTCTTTACACCCTATCCCGTGATGAGTCCCGCGCCATGAGGGAGTATATCCGAGAGAATCTCCTCAAGGGGTTTATCCAAGCTTCTACATCGCCGGCAGGAGCCGGGTTCTTCTTTGTATCAAAGAAGGACGGGTCTCTCCGTCCCTGCATTGACTACCGGGGGTTGAACAAGATCACGGTGAAGAACCGGTACCCGCTTCCACTCATCCTGAAGTTGTTTGACCATCTTCAGGGGGCCAAGATTTTCACCAAGCTGGATTTGCACGGAGCTTACAACCTGGTGCGGATCCTGGAGGGAGATGAGTGGAAGACGGCATTCAACACACATGAGGGACACTTTGAATACCGGGTAATGCCGTTTGGCCTCTGCAATGCCCCTGCGGTATTTCAAAATTTTGTGAACGTCATTTTTCAGGATCTATTTTACACTTCTGTAATCGTGTATCTAGATGACATTTTGATTTTCTCTCCCTCACTGTCCCAGCATGTGTCCCACGTCCGCACAGTGCTTCAGCGCCTCCGGGAGCATCGGCTATATGCCAAATTGGAGAAATGCTCGTTCCACCAGCAGAGTCTTCCATTCCTGGGGTATATCGTGTCCTCCACCGGACTGCCAATGGATCCTGGGAAATTGACTGCGGGCCTTGCAGACGTTCCTGGGGTTCGCCAACTACTACCGGCAGTTCATCAAGGACTACTCCCTCATCACGGCTCCCCTAACGGCCCTCACGAGGAAGGGCGCTGATGTCAAGAACTGGATGCCAGAGGCGGTTGCTGCATTTACTACCCTGAAGAAAGCGTTTCTTTCTGCACCAGTCCTCCGCAGTCTGGATCCTACCCAGCCCTTCCTGGTGGAAGTGGACGCCTCAGCCTTGGGAGTAGGGGCCGTGCTCTCCCAGACATCTGCTGCCAGGAAGAAGCATCCCTGCTTCTTCTTCTCCCGTAAGTTCACCCCCGCAGAACGAAACTATATGGTGGGGGATCGGGAGCTTCTGGCACTCAAGTTGGCTTTCGAGGAATGGCGTTACCTGCTGGAGGGAGCAGCGCATCCGGTGACAGTGATCACCAACCACAAGAACCTATTATACCTCCAAAATGCTACCAGACTGAATCCTCGTCAGGCCCGGTGGTCTCTGTTTTTTGCACGATTCGACTTCTGCCTGATTTTCAGACCGGGGGAGAAGAACGTCCAAGCGGATGCCTTGTCCCACAGTTTTGAGGCTCCCGGGGACCAGGAGGAACCATATCTTATGTTGAACCCGGCATGCATTCCTTCCATGCCCGAGGCTAGCGCCGTGTGCCAGAGGGCAGTACCAGTGGGTCTCCGTAGGAAGGTGCTACGCTGGGGGCACGTGTCCGAATTCGCCGGACACTTTGGATTCCACAAGACCCTCCATTTGATCTCGCGGTCGTACTAGTGGCTGCAGATGGCGCAGGACGTGCTGCAGTATGTGTCCACCTGTCCGGTGTGCGCCCGAACTAAGAGTTCCCATCAGAGGCAGTGGGGCTTGATGCAGCCCATGCCGGTACCTCAGCAACCCTGGGAGGACCTGTCCATGGACTTTATCACTGATCTACCGACCTCCCAGGGCAACACCGTTATCTGGGTGGTGGTAGACCGGTTTTCCAAGATGGCCCACTTTGTTCCAATGAAGACCTTGCCCACTGCTGCCAGCCTTGCCACCAGCTTCATCACCCACATCTTCAGGCTCCATGGATTACCCCAAAGGATTATAAGTGACCATGGCTCCCAGTTCACCTCTCGTTTTTGGAGAGCGTTATGTTCAGCTTTTGGAGTAACCACTCTCTTTTCCTCAGCATATCACCCGCAAACTAATGGGATGGTGGAACGGATCAACCAGACGGTGAAGGCGTTCCTCCGGGCCTACTCGAACCAGTGCCAGGATGACTGGTCCACCCTGCTACCCTGGGCGGAGTTCGCCTACAACAACAGTCTGCATTCAGCCTCCAAGACTACACCCTTCAGTACCATCTATGGCCGTCATCCACGTCTGCCTCCGCCAATTTCCCCCGCAGAGGTCCCACCTCAGGTACAGCCCACAGTCCGTACGCTTCAGGAGGCTTGGAGGAAGGTTCAGGAGCAGTTGCGCCAGGCAGCGGTTAAGGCCGCAGGAGACAGGCAGCTCCCACGTTCCAGCCAGGAGAGAAGGTATGGCTAAGCACCCAGTACCTGAAGCTGCGGCTCCCATCACTCAAGTTTGCCCCCCGCTTCATCGGGCCGTTTGCGGTGCGCTCCCGGATAGGAGCGGTGACTTACCGGTTGCACCTACCCGGTCAACTCAGAGTGCACAATGCTTTCCATGTGTCCCTTCTGAAGCCTTTCCGCAGGTCCAAGTGGCATCCTGAACCCAAGAAGGTGGTTGTGCCCGAGAGTGATCCGGATCCCAAGTATGAGGTGGACCGCATCCTGGATTCAAAGCTGCCTGGAGGAAAGTTGTTTTACCTTCTGTCCTGGAAACACTTCGGACCAGAAGACAACTCCTGGGAGCCAGCCACTAACGTCCATGCTCCAGACCTGGTCCGTGAGTACCATTCTCTTCATCCTACTCGGCCCGGGCCAGGGAGAAGGGGGAGGCTTTCGGGGGGATACTGTTACGTTCCTCACCTGGTGCCAGGCCTGCGCGGCCGATTTGCCGGCAAGTCGTGGTCCAGCGAAGATAGCCGGCCAGCTTGGTGTTGGCTAGCTTCAGGAAGGGTCTGTTTCTGCTTCCTATTTCTGGCAGCTGTCATCTGAGTTGGAGCAATGGCCGCAGCCATCTTGGATAGATCAGGCTCTGAGAAGCCATCTTGGAGTAACGAGGTCAGGAAGGAAGCCCATATTTGGACATAGGCATCTCTGCTGATGGGGGCAGCCATCTTGAATCAGCTGCACATGTTTGAGAGTGATTTCAACACTATTTAAAACCCTGCCTCCAGTCCTTCGTTGCTTCGGCCTCAATTGTGTTTGAGGTCCACGCCGGTGCTCCTTATCTTCAGTTCCAGTGTTCCAGACCTCGGCTTGTTTCCTGGATCTCGCTTGTTTTGTTGCCTGCCTTGACCTTGGACTGTTTTTTACTACTCTTTGCCCTACGGATTTACCTGGCTTCTGGACTGTCTGTTTGCCTGCCTGTCTGGTCAGTGGTCGTGCAACTCCGCCAGTTCCTGAAGTCCTGGTGGCTGCCCGAACCTGGGGGCTCAACTCCCAGGGAACGGAGGTCGCTCCCCAGGTGAAGCTAGGGGTTGTCTGGCTGCCTGACCGAGTGCGGTTTCACTCCATCCTAGCCGTGCTCAGTCGGGGCACAAGGACTCACATTCCTCCAGTCCTAACACCTACAGGGATGTTGTGGAGAGGTCCCAACTCCAGTCAGGCAGCCTCTGTGTTGCCTTGAAGGAGGGAGGTATCCCAGAAGGTGAAGTACTCCTGTAGCCAGGACCTGCACACCTGGGAATGGACTATCCCCCCGCACCAGGGATATGTCTCCAGGTACTGCCTGGGAAGGAAAGCATATGACAGCTGTTGTGGTTGGTGATTCAATCATTAGGCATATAGATAGCTGGGTGGCTGGTGGATGGGAGGATCGCCTTGTGACTTGCCTGCCTTGTGCGAAGGTGGCGAACCTCACGCGTCACCTAGATGGGATTTTAGATAGTGCTGGGGAGGAGCCG
The DNA here is from genome assembly GCF_901765095.1 of Microcaecilia unicolor. NCBI lineage: Eukaryota > Metazoa > Chordata > Amphibia > Gymnophiona > Siphonopidae > Microcaecilia > Microcaecilia unicolor. The sequence goes on along the minus strand of NC_044033.1, from coordinate 227,985,811 downwards.
GCTGTCTTGGTATATGTGGGCACCAATGAAGTAGGAAAATGTGGGAGAGAGGTTCTGGAAGCCAAATTTAGGCTTTTAGGAAGAAAGCTCAAATCCAGATCCTCTAGGGTGGCATTTTCTGAAATACTTCCCATTCCACACGCAGGGCCTAAGAGACAGGCAGAGCTCCGGAGTCTTAATGCGTGGATGAGACAATGGTGCAAGGACGAGGGATTTAGATTTGTTAGGAACTGGGCGACATTCTGGGGAAAAGGAAACCTATTCAGAAAGGATGGGCTCCACCTTAACCGGGATGGGACCGGGCTGCTGGCATCAACATTTAAAAAAGAGATAGAGCAGCTTTTAAACTAGGAACAGGGGGGAAGGCCGACAGTCGCACAGGAGGGTATGGTTCGGAATAAGGTATCTTGCAAGGATATCGCCCAGACAGGGAAGACAGGGTTTATTGATAGTGAGTATGAAAAAGAGACTGTAGTACAGTGGTGGAAATAAGTATTTGATCCCTTGCTGATTTTGTAAGTTTGCCCACTGACAAAGACATGAGCAGCCCATAATTGAAGGGTAGGTTATTGGTAACAGTGAGAGATAGCACATCACAAATTAAATCCGGAAAATCACATTGTGGAAAGTATATGAATTTATTTGCATTCTGCAGAGGGAAATAAGTATTTAATCCCTCTGGCAAACAAGACCTAATACTTGGTGGCAAAACCCTTGTTGGCAAGCACAGCGGTCAGACGTCTTCTGTAGTTGATGATGAGGTTTGCACACATGTCAGGAGGAATTTTGGTCCACTCCTCTTTGCAGATCATCTCTAAATCATTAAGAGTTCTGGGCTGTCGCTTGGCAACTCGCAGCTTCAGCTCCCTCCATAAGTTTTCAATGGGATTAAGGTCTGGTGACTGGCTAGGCCACTCCATGACCCTAATGTGCTTCTTCCTGAGCCACTCCTTTGTTGCCTTGGCTGTATGTTTTGGGTCATTGTCGTGCTGGAAGACCCAGCCACGACCCATTTTTAAGGCCCTGGCGGAGGGAAGGAGGTTGCCACTCAGAATTGTACGGTACATGGCCCCATCCATTCTCCCATTGATGCGGTGAAGTAGTCCTGTGCCCTTAGCAGAGAAACACCCCCAAAACATAACATTTCCACCTCCATGCTTGACAGTGGGGACGGTGTTCTTTGGGTCATAGGCAGCATTTCTCTTCCTCCAAACACGGCGAGTTGAGTTCATGCCAAAGAGCTCAATTTTTGTCTCATCTGACCACAGCACCTTCTCCCAATCACTCTCGGCATCATCCAGGTGTTCACTGGCAAACTTCAGACGGGCCGTCACATGTGCCTTCCGGAGCAGGGGGACCTTGCGGGCACTGCAGGATTGCAATCCGTTATGTCGTAATGTGTTACCAATGGTTTTCGTGGTGACAGTGGTCCCAGCTGCCTTGAGATCATTGACAAGTTCCCCCCTTGTAGTTGTAGGCTGATTTCTAACCTTCCTCATGAACAAGGATACCCCACGAGGTGAGATTTTGCGTGGAGCCCCAGATCTTTGTCGATTGACAGTCATTTTGTACTTCTTCCATTTTCTTACTATGGCACCAACAGTTGTCTCCTTCTCGCCCAGCGTCTTACTGATGGTTTTGTAGCCCATTCCAGCCTTGTGCAGGTGTATGATCTTGTCCCTGACATCCTTAGACAGCTCCTTGCTCTTGGCCATTTTGTAGAGGTTAGAGTCTGACTGATTCACTGAGTCTGTGGACAGGTGGCTTTCATACAGGTGACCATTGCCGACAGCTGTCTGTCATGCAGGTAACGAGTTGATTTGGAGCATCTACCTGGTCTGTAGGGGCCAGATCTCTTACTGGTTGGTGGGGGATCAAATACTTATTTCCCTCTGCAGAATGCAAATAAATTCATATACTTTCCACAATGTGATTTTCCGGATTTAATTTGTGATGTGCTATCTCTCACTGTTACCAATAACCTACCCTTCAATTATGGGCTGCTCATGTCTTTGTCAGTGGGCAAACTTACAAAATCAGCAAGGGATCAAATACTTATTTCCACCACTGTATATTCAATGTCCATAAATAAAAATAATAAAAACCAGATGAAAGATAGCAAATTAGTACTGACAAGTAAAAAAACATGCTGTAATAAGGAATAACAAGCCTAGCTTGAAGTGTCTATAAGGAATGTCAAGTCAGATGCAAAGTGCTGATAAGAAAGACAAAGAGGGATTTTGAAAGAAAGATAGCGTTAGAGGCGAAAACTGATAGTAAAATTTTTTCTAGATATATTAAAAGCAGGAAACCAGCAAAGGAATCAGTTGGCCTGCTGGATGACCGGGGTGTAAAAGGGGCGATCAAGGAAGACAAAGAAATAGCAGAAAAACTAAATGAGTTCTTTGCTTCGGTCTTCACCGAGGAACATTTGGGTGGGATACCGGTGCCGAACAGGGTATTTGAAGCTGAAGAGTCGGAAAATTTTAATGAAATATCTGTAAACCTGGAAGACATAATGGAGCAGTTCTGCAAACTGAAGAGTAGCAAATCTCCTGGACCGGATGGTATTCACCCCAAGGTACTGATAGAACTAAAAAATGATCTGGCAGAGCTACTATTAGTGATTTGTAATTTATCCTTAAAATCAAGCGTGGTACCGGAAGATTGGAGGGTGGCCAATGTAACGCCGATATTTAAAAAGGGTTCCAGAGGAGACACAAGAAATTATAGACCGGTGAGTCTGATGTCGGTGCCGGGCAAAATGGTAGAGAATATTATCAAAAACAAAAGTACAGAGCACATTCAAAAGCATGGACTAATGGGACAAAGTCAGCATGGATTTAGTGAAGGGAAGTCGTGCCTCACCAATCTACTGCATTTCTTTGAAGGAGTAAACAGACATGTAGACAAAGGTGAGTTGGTTGATATTGTGTATCTAGATTTGATTTTGTGTATCTTGATTTTCAGAAGGCGTTTGATAAAGTCCCTCATGAAAGACTACAGAGGAAATTAGAGGGACATGGGATCAGAGGTAGTGTCTTACTGTGAATTAAAAACTGGTTGAAAGATAGGAAACAGAGAGTAGGGTTAAAGGGTCAATATTCGCAATGGAGAAGGGTAGTTAGTGGGGTCCCTCAGGGATCTGTGCTGGGACCTCTGCTTTTTAACATATAAATGACCTAGAGATGGGGGTAACTAGTGAGGTAATTAAATTTGCCGATGACACAAAGTTATTCAAAGTCGTCAAGTCGCGGGAAGATTGTGAAAAACTACAAGAGGACCTTACGAGACTGGGAGACTGGGCGATGACGTTTAATGTGAACAAGTGCAAAGTGATGCATGTGGGAAAGAGGAACCCAAACTATAACTACGTCATGCAAGGTTCAGCGTTAGAAGTCACGGACCAATAAAGGGATCTAGGTGTCATCATTGATGATACGCTGAAAACCTCTGCTCAATGTGGACCAAGAAATGGATCTAGGTGTCATCATTGAAGATACGCTGAAAACCTCTACTCAATGTGCTGCTGCAGCTAGGGAAGCAAATAGAATGTTGGGTACCATTAGGAAAGGGATTGAAAACAAAAATAAGGATATTATTCTGCCATTGTATCGCTCCATTGTGCGACCGCACCTCGAGTATTGTGTTCAACTCTGGTCGCCTGAAAAAAGATATAATGGAATTGGAAAAGGTGCAGAGAAGGGTGACAAAGATGATACAGGGGATGGGATGATTTCCCTATGAGGAAAGGCTGAAGAGGCTGGGGCTCTTCAGCTTGGAGAAAAGGCAGCTGAGGGGAGATATGATAGAGGTCTATAAAATAATGAGTGGAATGGAACGGGTCGATGTGGAGCATCTGTTTACGTTTTCCAAAAATACTAGGACAAGGGGGAATGTGATGAAGCTGCAGTGTGGTAAATTTAAAACGAATCGGAGGAAATCTTTCTTCACTCAACGTGTAGTTAAACTCTGGAATTCACTGCTGGAAAAAGCGGTTAAGGCGGTTAACTTAGCGGACTTAAAAAAAAAAGGTTGGACGGCTTCCTGGAGGAAAAGGCCATAAAATGTTATTGAATGGACGAGGGAATAATACGCTATTTCTGGGATGGGCGGGGCAAATTGCTTGTTCTTTTGGCCGCTGTCGGTGACAGGGTGCTGGGCTAGATGGACCCTTGGTCTGTCCCAGCATGGTGATGCTTATGTGCTTACACACTATGCTGATTCGGTTATTCTTTGTCATGCTGATATGGTTATTGTTTGTCATGACGTAAAATGATAGATTGGTTGTATTCTAGTTTTGTTTTGCTTTTTTGCCATTTTGGTACTACTGTTCTTTTCCATAACCAGATTGCCATGTTGGTAATGCTTTTGTTTGTCATGTTGGTTACGTTCTTTTTGCATGTTTGGTCTCCAGTGTGGACATCAATAAAGTTAAAATTCAGTTAATGCCTTCTCTGTCCCCACAGTCTCATCCTACCTCAGCGGGATAGTGGGCTCTTAAAGAGGCCCCTTCTATGGGCTAAATATCACCTACTATCTAGCCCCTTCTTACCCCTCAGCTGGAGAGTCACCAGTGTGTGGCTGACTCATCCTACTTGTCCACGGAGAAAGAGAAGTTACCTGTAACAGAAGTTCTCTGTGGACAGCAGGATTAGTCAGCCACACAGACTCTCCCTCCTCCCCTACAGATGATGCCACATGGTCAAGCTGGGAACACCTGAGGGGTAATGGGTCACTCAAGGGTATATATAGGGCAAGCACGTATGCTCAGAAGGAGCCTTCCAAAAGGTTTTCCTCTGAGCTCTGAGTGAGCATATCCGTTTCTGGGCTCGTTGGATGACATCACCAGTGTGTGGCTGATTGATCCTACTGTCCACAGAGAACCTCTGTTACAGGTAAATAACTTCACTTAATACATTTCTGTCCATTTGCATATATAAATCAGATTTTTACATATGCAATTAATACCTAATGCTTCTAAAATGACATTCTAAGCGTGATATCCTAGAATAATTTTAAAGTTTATATCACCTGGTTTAAATTCATTTTTCAGATGCATTTTATCAGCGGGTCTCCCGTTGGAAGGTCTCTGTGTCCATCCTTCTGGTATCTGTACTAATCCTGTGTGGTTTCTTAGTTATGTTGGTTGTTTACCACTTGAAGAAGGAAAGACAAGTGAAAGGTAAAGTATCTCTTCCCCATCCTAGTTCCTACCCCAACCCTGGCAGCATCTCAGGAGGTTCACAGCAGTAGAGAGGAGGGGAACAGTTGGTGTAGATGGTTGGAAGGATCCCACCAGAGACTGACAGCTGTGAGAGTAGAAAGACAGCTTTAGCGGAGACTAGGGTTACCATATGTCCGATTTTACCTGGACATGTCCTCTTTTGAGGGCACTGGGGGACGTCCAGGTGGGTTTTTCCAGCCTGCCCATTTGTCCGGGTTTGCAGGCAGGCTGGCTGGCGGGCCTCAGGGTGCCCTCCCCTCATGTACCGTTATCGTGTCCTGGTGGTCTAGTGACCACTTTGGGGCAGTGAAGAACCTCAGTTTTTTCTGCCCAGCGCTGCCGCTGACCACTCTCTACTGGTGCTGCTTCAAAATGGCTGCTGAGACTTCAAGTGGTGGCCTCATGAGACTTCTGTAAAAGTCTTGCGAGGTCACCGCTTGAAGTCTCAGCAACCATTTTGAAACAGCGCCGGCAGCGAGCGGTCAGCAGTAGCACCAGGCAGGAAAGAGTAAGGTTGTTTCCTGCCCCAAATAGGCCAGTAGACTACCAGGGCATGATAATGGTACGTGAGGGGAGGGGACGTGGAGTCAGGAGGGGTGGGTGGTAGGAGGGAGTTTAAAAAAAAGGTGAGTGGAGGGAGGCTGATAAAAAGATTGGGGAGAGGGATGTACATGGGGAGGAGGGAGGGAAAAGAGGGATCTATATAGAAGGGGATAGAGAGAAGAGAAGGGGATATGCAGCTCATGGATGGGAGGGAAAAAAAGGGGGACATGCTCATGAAATGAAAAGATGTACATGACATTCTCATGAAATGCTTAGAAATGTAGATTTCATGAGCATGTCAAGTACATCTTTTCATTTTATATTTAGCAGAGTATGGAAGAAATGCATTTCAGTTACTTTACCAGAATTTTCACTGCTTATAGCATCTGGCTTTCTGGGGGGGGGGGGGGGGGGGGGGGGGGTCAAGGTGACTGTGTGGCACAGGGGTGGAGAGGGGCTGAATTTTATTTTCTGTCCTCTTTTTTGTCACGCCAAATATGGTAACCCTAGTTGAGACCTGACACATTTATTCAATTTTAAAGGTTATTAATACTTTATCATTGTTTCATTTTAACATGATAAATGGGCCATGCATTCACTAAGCATGTCACATAGCACAAAGTGAAGTTGTGGTTGATGTGAAGTTCTTAATTTTTCTGTGATTCTGATATAACCAGGTTAGTGTTCATATACAGATGATGAGAGTAGATTTAAACTACCAAGAAATAAAGCTAATAATGAGAATCATTAGAACCAACAAAAAGATCAAACAATTGTACACATTGCTTTCTCTATTTTTCACCTGATTACGAAGCAAAGCCAACAGAAGACTGTCTTTGAGTAGTGAGACTGTCCAAGGAGCAGGAAGTAGCAACTTAGCCCCCAGCGAGGTGCAACTAACTTTCAAAGAATAGCACTGTGCTACTCCTTGACATGCTTTGCTTTTGGGATTCTTGATATACTACCTTTCTGTGGTACAACCAAAGCGATTTATATATTACTAGCCGTTAAGCCCGTAAAAACGGGCGAGTATTGCAGCCCTCCTCTCCCCTGGCCTCACCCCGTCCACCGATCCTCCCCCCCATATCCAGCGACCCTCCTCTTTCCCTTGGCCTCCCCCCTCCCCCCATGTCCAGCAACCCTCCTCTGTGCCTGCTCTCACCTCAAGTCCAGCAACCATGGCCTCTCCCCCCTGCCCTCCCCCCGTCCAGCTACCCTCATCGCCGCCGCCGCTTCCTCCCCCCTCCCCCTCCGTGCTGGGCCTCCTGCACTGACCTGACAGCGCCTCTCACCTCCATGTGAAAGCGCTACAGGCAGCAGCAGATCGCTCTGCTGCTGTCTGTAGCGCTTCCACACAGAGGTGAGAGGCGCTGTCAGGTCAGTGCAGGGGGCCCGATACGGAGGGGGGCGGGAGCAGCGGCGGGGATGGGGAGGAGGGTGGAGGTTGTTTCGCGCGATGTTCCTTTCCAGGTGGCAGCGGCGGCGTCCGACAATTCGACTCCGTTTCCCTCTCTGTTCTGCCCTCTGACGTCATGACGCGAGGGCGGGACAGAGAGGGAAGTCTGTACTGCGCATTTGCAAGTGAGTACGGTCACTTGCCGTTTCTATGTTTGATATACAGGTACTGTAGGTAATTTTCCTTGTCCCTAATGGGCTTGCAGTCTAAGTTTTGTACCTATGCATCCATTAGCATAGTCATACTGTATCTAATTTAGAGCCCATGAAATAGCATGTGAAGTTTTACCATAACTACAAGATTCCATTAAGCTCATGATAACACATTTTACCATGCATAAACTCATAATTACAGTTTAGTAAATAGGCACCCAAATCTGCAGTCAAATTATTACACCAGGTTGAGATTGTGCATGAAAACAACAAATGTGAACCATGGCCCAGCTAATGGCGTTTGGAGGTGGGATTAATTGAAAGTGGAGAAAGCAGCAACCTTGGAAAGCTCCACTGGTTAAAAGATACTGCTGAGAAGAACAGGTATCCAAGTTCACACATGAAGTTCTACCAGACAGAAAAGACAAAAACGAAGTAAGTTCCCTGACACCCTCTTTCCAGCCAGGCATTGCAGTAGAATTATATGGGTGATGCTACAATATCGAATGCCTGACTAAGGTCCTAGACTACCAATGCAGATTTGTTTATTGTGTCAAAGACTTTGAACAAATCAGTAGTGATGACTGCCAGGACAAATTGTTTGCTATAAAACTGCCTGAATCAAGATTGACAGCAGTCCAAAACATTTTTACCATCACCAAAGTTCTGCATTTAGTAAAGAACTGCATTTTCTGTCAATCTAGACATGTGGGGATCGATTGTGAGCCGACGGCGATCAATGTTTTGCTGACCACCATAGGAGCCAACTTTTCAAAATGATTGGGGGTGCTGAATTTTTTTTTATTTTTTACAGGCAGTGCTCCCCCCCCCCCCCCCCCCCGCCCGTACCTTAAAATTCTGTCTACTGCAGTCTTCACCTGGGCAGTGGCAGCGCCACTTATAGTCTGCCTGCAACCTGCACCAGGACTTCTTCCCTGAACAGTCCCACCTCTCAGTCCCCCTGTACTGTGCAAATTTAAAGAGATGCACATTTCAAAAACTGACATATTTCAATCACTATACTATAGGTTAACAAATACAAATAAAACAAAAATTGGAAAATATGATATCATTTTAGTGGACTAAATACATTTTTCAATTAGCTTTCAAAGGTCAAAACCTCTTTCCTCAGGTAAGGACAGTATACTGCTGTTATGGTATTCTGTTCTGACACAAGAAAGGAGGGTTTGGTCTCCAAACATTAGTCAAAAATGTATTAAAATTAGTCCAATAAAGATATCACCTTACTTCCATTTTTTGTATTTATTAACACAGCTACCACACTACTTTATCCTAAACTAAAAATAAAATTCATTTTTTCTACCTTTGTGGTCTGACTGTTTACTGTTTCTAATTGTGTTGTTCCCAGTCTCGTGTTTCTTCTTTCCTCGATCTTTAACTTTCCCCCCCTTTCCATCCAGCATCTACCCCCTCTCTCCCCCTTTCCTTCCAGCATCTGCCCCCTCTCTCCTTTCCATCCAGCGTCTATTTTCTCCATCCATGTGTAGTTTTTCTCCTCTTTTCCCTTTCCCTCATCTCTGTCAGTATGCATCTCCTTCCTCTTTCTTCACTCCCCTCGATCCATATATAACTCCTTCCTCTCTCTTCTCTCTCCTCCATCCATGTCCACCATTTTTCCTCTCCCTCCACCCCTCCATCCATGTTCATCTCATTTCCTCTCTTCCCTTCCCTCTGTCCATGTCCAGCATTTCTCCTCTCTTCCCTCCATCCATGTACATCTCCTCCTGTCTTCCCTCCTCTCCATCCATGTCCAGCATTTCTCCTCTCTCCCCGCCATCCATGTGCATCCAGATCATTGCTTACATCTTACCAACAACAAGCCAAGCTCTCTAATAATCACACTAATTCTATTGAGCAGGGTGTCAATAGCTGTATGTTGCCATGCATAAGAACAAAGAGGAATAAACAGAACTTGACCCTTAACAAAAAGAAAAGTAGAGAGGTGTGGTAGCCGTGTTAGTCCACTCTTAAAGGTTATCAATAGAAATCAAACAAAATAAAACATGGAAAAGAAAATAAGATGATACCTTTTTTATTGGACATAACTTAATACATTTCTTGATTAGCTTTCGAAGGTTGCCCTTCTTCGTCTGATCTGACGAAGAAGGGCAACCTTCGAAAGTTAAAGATCGAGGAAAGAAGAAACAAGAGACTGGGAACAACACAATTAAAAACAGTAAACGGCCAGACCACAAAGGTAGGAAAAAATGAATTTTATTTTTAGTTTAGGATAAAGTAGTGTGGTAGCTGTGTTAATAAATACAGAAAATGGAAGTAAGGTGATATCTTTATTGGACTAATTTTAATACATTTTTGACTAATGTTTGGAGACCAAACCCTCCTTTCTCGTGTCAGAACAGAATACCATAACAGCAGTATACTGTCCTGACCTGAGGAAAGAGGTTTTGGCCTTTGAAAGCTAATTGAAAAATGTATTTAGCCCACTAAAATGATATCATATTTTCCATTTTTTGTTTTATTTGTATTTGTTAACCTATAGTATAGTGATTGAAATATGTCAGTTTTTGAAATGTGCATCTCTTTAAATTTGCACAGTACAGGGCAGGGGCGTAGCCAGACCTTGCCAGGAGGGGGGGCCAGAGCCCGAGATGGGGGGGCACTGTTAAGCCGCCTCCCCCCTCCGGCAACCCCCCTTCCCCCGCTCGATCGCGCCGACACTCTTAAACTCCCCCCCCCTCCCGCTACCAACCCTCGGCCGCCGTCGCCGCCCGCCCCATGAAGTACCTTGTTTGCTGGCGGGGATGCCCAAACCCCGCCAGCCAAGAGTGTTCTTCAGCGCTGGAGTTAGTAAACTCCGGCGCCTTCATTCAAGGAAGTTCGTCTGAAGGATCAGCTGGTTTTGACGCATTTACGTCCTGCACGGGGCTACATGCACGGTGCAGGACGTAAGGCGTCAAAACCAGCTGATCCTTCAGACGAACTTTCTTGAATGAAGGCGCCGGAGTTTACTAACTCCAGCGCTGAAGAACACTTTTGGCTGGCGGGGTTTGGGCATCCCCGCCAGCAATCAAGGTAAATCATGCGGTAGCGGGGCTGGCGGCGATGGTGGGGGAGGGTTGGTGGCGGGAGGGGGGTCGTCGGCAGGGGGCCAGGGGCGAATCTGCGGGGGCCCGGGCCCCCTCAGGCCCCACGTAGCTACGCCACTGGTACAGGGGGACTGAGGGGTGGGACTGTTCAGGGAAGAAGTCCTGGTGCAGGTTGCAGGCAGCCTATAAGTGGCGCTGCCACTGCCCAGGTGAAGACTGCAGTAGACAGAATTTTAAGGTATGGGGGGGGGGGGGGGGAAGCACTGCCTGTAAAAAAAAAAAAAATTCAGCACCCGCAATCATTTTTAAAAGTTGGCTCCTATGGCCAGGGCGTGTCTGGGCTTTGGCATTGAATTTCTGGGTTTGCGGGAGCCAGCTAAACCTTAGCTGGTTAAATGCTGAATATTGGCACAACTAGCCAAGTGCCTACTCCACCCCCAAGAATTCCTCTCCAAAATAGCTGGTTTTGCGTTTGGAGCTAACTGGTCATTTTCAGTAGCACTAAGTGGTTAAGTGCTACTGAAAATTAGTGGCTAGCCCCAAACAGGCGATTTCACGGGCCAGAAGCCATTTCTGGCTGGTTAAATCTGTTTGAATATTGACCCCGTCGAAGGAATTTTATAAGAGGGCCACCTGGTTTCAGAGGGTAAGTATGCACCTACTTAGGCACTACTTTATGAAAATACATATTATTTCAGAAGCCTTAGTCACAATTTGGACATGCATAAACCAACATTTAGATATGTTTAAATCCTGATTTACATGTGTATGGCAATGGGGTGTGGTTTGAGCTACTCTAGGGTGAGACCAAAAGATAAATTGTATCCCTGTTTCAGAAGTGGAGTGGAGGAGTGGCCTAGCCTATGGTTATTGCAGTGGACTTTGATCCTGGGGAACTGAGTTTGATTCCCACTGCAGCTCCTTGTGACTCTGGGGCAAATCACTTAACCCTCCATTGCCCCTGGTACAAAATAAGTACCTGAATATATCTTTGTAAACCGCTTTGAATGTAGTTGCAAAAAAAAAAAAAAAAAACCACAGAAAAGCGGTATATCAAGTCCTATTTCCCTTTAAAAAAAAAAAAAGATAAAAAGTGATCAAGTCAGGATTCACAGCTGCTCCCTGGGATGTCTAAGTCTCAGAAAAGAGGGATTTGGGGAGGTCAATCCCTTAATCCCCCTGGGGACAATATTCAGCCAGAGGGAGGCTGCCTGCATAAGTTGGTTAGCGCTAAACCTAGATATTCAATGTCTGGTCATTTCCAGTAACCAGCATTGAATATCCAGGTTCTTTTTGGCTGGTGCTAACTTAACCAACTAAGCAAATATTCAATGCTGGCCGGTTAAGTTAATAGTGGGCAAAGATAGGACTGCTATTTATGCGGTCCGATTTGCCCATTAAACATAACTGGACAGCACTGAATATTACCGGTTATCACTCAGTATTGCCGGTTAACCTTTCGGCACTGACCATGAATATTCAGCTAAGATAACTGGTTATCTCACACTGAATATTTGCGTTTAGGAGCTGAAACGCTATTTAACTGGTCAGCAGCAATTTCTGGCCAGTTAAATAGCTTTGAATATCAGGGGAGGGGCCTGTGTTTTTTATGTTCCCCAAAATTGATTGTGCAGGACTTTTGCAGACTCTTTATAGACATTCTGAAATATCTATATAGACTTTAATCTTCTTGATCCTTGAATAGAGATTGGTGTTGAAGAATGTTTATGGGGATGGGGTTTTTCTTCGTTTATTTTTTTGATGGTTTGTGATCTGGGATGATTAGATTCTTTTCTATCCTATTTTTGGCATTCTTTTCTATTCTCAGATTTATGTAGTTTTAATATGATTGTAAACCGTTACTATCTACTTAGACATCTACGTAGCCATGTTTTCTCCATTGATGTTATCCATGTTCATCTTTGTAAACTGATGCTCCCACCATATGTAAGTGGTGCATACACATCAATTCCTGCATGTATTTTAGAACATGCCTCGAGTCAGCATCCTATTCTAAAATACTACCGGAATTGTAAACATCCTGACGTGGATGTTTCGATTCCAATTTCTTACATTCTATCTAAAACTCCTTGGCCACTTTGGGATCGATGGAAACGTATTTAATTGGATCAAGGGTCTTCTAACCACCAGAACATACCAAGTAAAATGAAACTCAAACATATACCACCATGGGCGTAGCTACGGGTGGGCCTGGGCCCACCCAATCTCAACTCAGGCCCACCCAGTTTTGCGCCAGCGAAAAGTACACAGCAAAGCAGCAGCTGAACGGGCCACAGCCTTAGTTTCTGCCGTCGCGGTGGCAGCCTGCTCAGCTGACGTCCCACCCACCTGCGTTTTGCCAGTCTCGACAGCTCTTAACTTCCGGTCCTCCTCCTCCTCCTCAGCCAGCGCTGCCTTCTATCCTATGCCACAGCCGTGCGCGCTGCCTCAGCCTCGTTCTCGCGACTCACACTAAAATAAGAAGCTCAACTGCTGCATGCGCCGCAGCCACGCGGCACTGCCTGCTTCCCCCCGGTCCGCAGTGCACAGCACATGGCACGATGGTGCCGGCCGGGCCATATGCAGTGCCGTATAGGAAAGGCTGCTGTTGGCCTGGCTGTGTCGTGGGCTTGACTCCTTAGTCCACAGCTGTGCCTGCCGTCCACGTCTGGGTCTATTGTCTAGATGATTCAGTACCGGTTGGGTTAAACAGTGAGTCACTCGAATCTTCGATCACAGTCACAGTATCACTCCCCTGCCCCTGCGGCCCCACAACACAGTCTGAGTCAGCTACAGGAGCCAGGGTGCTGTGCACCACGTGAGACGTGCAACTGCAAGCAGCTACACAGCACACCAGGTAATAAAATTTAAATACATTTTTTAATGTCATGTAATTTTTGTATTCAAAATGTTGGCTGGTGGTGGTGGGCTTCTGGATGGGGGTGGGTTCTTCACTGCCTAGGGCAAAAAAAAGGTATATTTTAATCATTAAATATATCTCTTGTGCCCTAGGCAATGAGGAGCCCATCCCCACCCAGAAATTTACCAACAATAAATTTTAATAGTGCCCAGTTTAATTTTTGTTTTTATTCTTTATTTAACAATTTACATATATTAAAACAAGCAAAAATAAACTTGTCAGGTAAATAACATCACTGTTCAACTATATAAGGAAACCAATTAATGTTCAAACAATTACAGCATGTTAATTAAAGTCCACATTTGTGAGATTCAAAAATTACAATATGGATTCCAAAAGAAAATAATTAAGGAAGCTTTCCTTTATCGGATGCTCATAGAAGATATCTTCTCTTAATATATAGGGTTCTAAGTTAATTACTCCCTTGTCCTTTTGCAGCTAGGAATGAAGAAAGCTGTGCCGGCTCATAAAACACATATTTATTAGATTGATATTTAACTAGGCATTTGCACGGGTACTTTAGAAAAAAACGTACCTCCTAACTGAATTACACCAGGCCTCATAAGTAAAAATCTCTGTCTACGTTTTTGAGTCTCCTTAGTCACATCAGGGAAGAGACTAACTTTTAAACCAAGGAAACTCTTATCCTTGTTTTGGAAGAAAAGTCTCATCAGCCAGTGTTTATCTGGCGACAAGGCTACTGTGGCAATTAAAGTAGAAGCTTGGACTAGTTCGGTATCCGAGGATTCCAGTATCAGTGAAATATCTAATTCTGACTTTTCTTGAGGCACTTGGCGTTTCACGGGCAAATAATATATTTGTGTGAATGGTGGAACCATTTCCTCTGAAGCGCCAAGTATTTCTGTAATATACTTTCTGAGCATTTCCCTTGGTAAAACTCCAACTTTTTTAGGAAAATTTAAAAAGCGGATATTGTTATTTCTGGTTACATTCTCCAAGAATTCAGTTCGTCTCCTCAAGGAAATTAAATCTTTAATCATAGTCTCCTGGTTTAAATGAACCTCTTTCACTTGTTTTTCCAATTCTTCTTGCCGATTCGATATTGTCTCTACCTTGAGTTCAGTCTGTTGAACCTTTTGGTCCATTTTAGACATTTCTTGAGATAATTGTTTAATTTGTGGACTTAAGGAACTCCCTAAGTCCACAATCAAGGTGTATAGAGTCTCTAATGTAATTTCAGTAGGTTTCTGAAATTTAGGAAATTGTACCTCTGCAGCTACAACAGCGGTCTGTTGTGCCTTATCTCCGGTCACAGCTTCCATCTGGTGCTGGTTATTAGATGTCATATCTCCCCCTCGAGAGGCACCTAGGTCGCAAAAAAGGTCCACTGTCCACAGTTCAACTCTCCTCCTCGGCCCTGTGGACGACTACACTCTTCGGTGGCGTCCTGCTGGGGTCCGGCGTCGACGTGCTCGCTCCCGAGGGTTGTGGGGGAGGCGCCCTATCATCGGGGCTGAGCGATAGCTCCAGTCCAATGGTCTCCGAAATGGTACCATTTCCACCCGGTCGACCTAGCGGACCTGCTCCCGATGTTCCTGATATCTGTGCTCCACGAAGGTAATTTATCATTGTGGATTGAAAAGGAAGATTTTGCCGTGGAGGGGCAGCAGCGGAGGACAAGCGGCCCCTTCTCTTTGGCATTTTTCTTCTCGGAGCTTTGCTGAGCGTCCGAACTAGTCAGCGGCCATTTTGAATCTCACCCAGTTTAATTTTTAAAAAGTTGTCTATTTCTCGCATTTTGGTGGGTTTTGGGTGGTGATGGTCTCTGCAGTGCCCAGGTTAAAATTATTTAAAAAAAAAACAAAAAACCTTTATATTTAATGTAGGTGGAGGCTCTGCTATGCCCAGGACATTAAAAAGCAAAAGGTTTTATATTTAATGCTGATGTGCCTCAGGGTGGGGTAGGTAGATGGCAGATTATGGGGGGATGGGTAGGTGGTAGGATAGGGATGACACTAGGGTACAGTGAGGGATGGAGGGTAGGGTAGAGAAGGGAAGGGCTGATGCTGGGCTATGGGGGTGGATGGGAGGTAGAAAGGGAGAGGTAGGGCTGATTCCGAACTATAGGTGTAGATGGGGTGGTAGGAAGGGAAAGGTAGAGCTGATGCCATGCTACAGGGATGGATGGAGGGGGGTAGGAAAGGGTAGGGCTGATTCTGGGCTATACGGATGGATGGGGGATAGGGAAGGGAAAGGTAGGGCTGATGTGGAACCAAGATGGCCGCCGACTAAACATCACGCTAACGGCAAGCTCCGAGTGTCCTAGCTTTACCGGACTTACCATCGGGCTTAAATTGAGCCATACTGACGCATCCAGTGCATTGCGCAGTCAGCTGACTTCAGTGGTGCTGATTTTGGGCTGACGGGGGACCGTTGTTGCCGGTCGCCAATTAAACGTTACGCTGCTGTTGCGCTTACCTTGTCTGTACACTGAGGTGGAACTGGCCTGTGTTCGGGCTCAGTCAAACATCGTGCTGTTCCGCCGTTCAGCTATCATCCTCCTTGTAGCTGATTACACAAGCGGTTTCGGGGGCGAAGACGGCGTGCTCCGGTGTTAAGGCCGCCATTTAACGGTCACCTACTTCATCTGTATCTGGCGCCGCTCTCCCTGCTCCGGAAGAGGTAAAGCCCTGGACGCTCGTCTAGCCTGCAGGGTGAAGGAGGAGCCCATCTCTGTGCTGTCAAATAGACGAAGGAGGAGCCTCTTCTTGTTACTAATCAGCTGTTCAAGGCATCCTCCCCCCGTTTCTGTTTGCTCTATTTGCAGGACTGGAGTGAGTGATCTGGGCCCGATTTACTCCGCTAGGAGGCGGCTGGGAGGCGTCTGTCTGTCCCTGTTTTACGCTGCTTGCCCCGGTCCTGCTAGCCTGTTACCTGTGGATTCCCCTGTGGATTTATTTTCAACCTTCTCATATATCAGCTGTTCCTCTCATCTTCACTAGCTGGATTACAGTCTTCTTCCATCTCATCTCCTGCTACCCCCTGGCATAATCATGTTCTCGTCCTCCACAATTCAAATTCTCTACCTGTCAGCCCTGTTGCACTCTGCCCTTACTGCTACTGAACCCTCTTACGCTCACATTCCTATAATCTCTGGACACAGGAGGCTCTCATCCCGCATGCCACCTCACAGCTCGTCTCAAGTTGATCTACTATCTGCCTCTGTCGCCTCTGAGTCCCATCCTCGCATGCAATATCATCGCACCCTGGTTCCCCTTGTGCATGCGAATCAAGTGCAATTCCAATCTTTTCATGTGGGCTATATAAATGCGAGATCCGTAGTGAGTAATCCCGAATTGATATCTGACTGGATCTCCTCTGATGCTCTCGACATGTTGTTCATCACGGAAACCTGGATTAGAACACCTAAAGACCCCATTGTGCTAGATCTCTGCCCAGCAGGCTACAAGATCATCCACTGGGACAGAGTAGACAAGCGAGGGGGCGGGTTGGCGCTCATTTACCGCTCCTACCTCATAGTAGATGCAAGTTCGGTTTTGATCTCCTCATCGCTGGAAGTTGCTGCTGTCAAGGTTCATCACTCCTCCCTTCGTGGCCAGCTGGCCTGTGTGCTGTTTTACAGGCCTCCGGTTACCTGGTCAAGCAGTCAATCTGCGCTTCTGGATTTCATCTCCAATACCTGCATGAACAACTCGAACATACTTTTTTTGGGTGATCTCAACCTCCATTTGGATAATCCCATCTCTCCAGAAGTATCCCAGTTCCTGGATTTTCTCCACCTTTGTGACCTTGAATGTCCTATCTCTGGTCCAACTCACCGTAAGGGTCATTCACTTGACCTCCTCTCATTTAAATTTTTAGATGATCAGAACTTTTCTCTTCATGATATTGGCTGGCTGGAAACGGCTTGGTCGGATCACTTTAAACTGCAGTTCACCCTGCGTTGGCAAACCTCAGGTCTCCTCCGGCCTCGTCAGACTCACCAATATTACACCAGAGGTGTCATCGACCCCAGCTTGTTCTGGAGGTCTCTCTATAGTCACGGCTTGGATCTGCAACCATCCTCGCCCACCTACCTCTCTGACTGGGACCACACTTGTAATGCTGTGCTGAATACAATTGCACCCCTGCGTCTCAAATCCTCGTACATTCGTAGATTATCACCCTGGTTCTCAACAGATCTGAGAGCTTTGAAATGTGAGGTACGACGTATGGAAAGAACTTGGCGTAAATGCAAATCTGATCTGGCTCGGGAGGCCTGGAAAAGTAGTCACCGCAAGTATAAATACGCCATCCGATTCGCAAAGCGCACCTACTTTTCATCTAAGATGCAGGCGGTTGGCCGGGACATCCGACAGATATATCAGCTGCTAAACACCTTTCTAGATACTCGCAAGCTAGAACGCTCCAGTGTAGATCCTCCTTCAGCTACACAACTTGGATCTTACTTCAAGGAGAAAATTCTTACCCTGCGGTCTTCAACCGTCAGCTGCCTCTCTGATGTGGACGACTTCCTGGTATCCTTGGCCGTGCCTTCGGGTGCTTGCCCTGCTGACCGCTTTTGGATCAAATTCAATCGCCTGTTGCCCGACAAGGTGGCTGCTGCTTTACGTAAATTCACAAATAAAAGCTGTAGATTAGATGTTTGTCCGACCCATCTCCTAAAAGTCGCACCAAAATGTTACATCGAAGATCTGACTTGTTACCTCAACTATATGTTAAGCGCAGGATCTTTCCCGCCAGGTCATGGAAACATCCTTCTCACTCCAATCCCAAAGAATTTAAAGATCAAGCCAGATGTCATCTCTAACTATCGCCCAGTGGCTTCGATACCTCTAGTTATCAAGCTGATGGAGAGTCTGGTCAATGTTCAGCTCAACGAATTTTTGACTAATTTTGATATCCTCCACCATTCGCAATCAGGTTTTTGAGTTCATTACAGCACGGAGACTTTCCTGGTCACCCTCTTATCTAACTTTCGACGAGAACTATCTGTTGGACGGAAGATTCTTCTGCTGCAATTTGACATGTCTAGCGCTTTCATGGTGGATCATGAACTCCTGCTCCACCTACTGGACTCTTTTGGTATAGGAGGGCCAGTTTTGCATTGGTTCAAGGGTTTCTTGACTTCAAGGTCCTACCAGGTCATGGTGAACTCCTACACTTCTGAACCGTGGAATGCTTCCTGTGGGGTCCCTCAGGGCTCTCCCCTTTCACCTACCCTATTTAATATTATGATGATGCCTTTAGCCACAGCACTTGCAAACCTGGACCTCAACCCTTTCATCTATGCGGACGATATTACAGTCTACATCCCTTTTCACTCCACAGTATCAGAAGTTGCCAACCTCATAGATGCCTGTTTTTCCACTTTAGAACATTGGGCCAGGGTGTTCCGCTTCAGGCTAAACAGGGAAAAAACTCATTGTCTCATCCTCTCGTCCACGCACGCTCATGTATCTGACACAATGCTTCCAGTTCTGGGCTCTGCCCTCCCGATTGCCAACAGCCTGGACTCACATCTCCAGCTGGTTGATCATGTACACTTGGTCTCCAAAAAAATGTTCCAGGCCATGTGGAGGCTTCGGCGCATCAGATACCTCCTTCCCAGAGACTTGTTTCGTACCCTTGTCCACTGGCTTGTCCTATCCCATCTGGATTACTGTAGTGGTATTTATGTGGGTTGCCAGGCCTCCTTATTGAAAGCGTTCCAAACGGCTCAGAACACTGCGGCGAGGCTCATCCTTAGAGAAAGGCATTTTGCACACGCCGAACCCCTGCGCTTTAAACTTCATTGGCTGCCTGTACAGGAGCGCATTGCTTTTAAGATCTGCTCCCTAACACATAAAATCATCTGTGGGGCTGCCCCGGACTACATGCTCCCCTTGATCGACCTTCCGCCTAGAAATGCCAACCCTGCTGCTCGGTCCTATCTCCACCTCCATTTTCCGAATTGTAAGGGTGTCAAGTACAAGAAAATCTTCGCCTCGTCCTTCCGTTATTGGAGTCCCAAACATTGGAACACGTTACCTCGTCACCTTAAAGCTAAAGTGGACCATGCCCTTTTTAAGAAGTTGTTAAAGACATTCCTCTTTGCTAAGACTTACCCCTCAACTTACCATGTTGATTGATGCATCCCTTGTCCCTTACCCTGCCTAGTTCACGCTGTTAGTTTCTCCCCTCCTATTTGCTTCTTTTATGCTTGCCTAAGCTTTTAACTTTGTACTCTTATTTAATTCTCTGTAAGCCACATTGCGCCTGCATGACTGGGAAAATGTGGGATATAAGTAACAAATAAATAAATAAATGTCGGGCTACAGGGAGGGATAGGGGGTAGGGAAGGGCAGGGCTGACGCTTGGCTACAGGACAATTTAAAAGTTTTGATCCTTTATGCTGTAATTGATGAAGGTTGATCTGTGTTCTGCATGTGAGAGATTCTTCTGGCATGTGGCTTGTGTGGGTATCTATATCAGTCTGACTTGTCTGGCTTTTCCAGTAGGACACACTTTGGTGTGTATATTCACTGCTGCCTTTTTAAAGATGCTGTTATTGGTATTTGTGTGTTCAGAATTGGTGGTGTTTAGGTTTGCAACATAGGCTCCAAGTATTTATGTGGTTATGTTGATGCAGGACAGATGGGCAGATTATTTATTTAGAAATCCATCATCAAGTACACTCTAAGGCATTATTTAGGAGTATCCCAAGAAACACTACTCACACCTATATATACATAGTGCCCACCCATATTAGCTCTGGGCCCACCCAAAATGTCAGGTCTGGCTACGCCACTGTCGTGGAAAGCAGCCTGTGGAGTACCCCAAGGATCACCACTATCACCAATACTCTTCAACATAATGATGATCCCGCTGGCAAAGTCCGTAACCAATCGAGGCCTTAACCCATACATCTATGCAGATGACGCAACAATCTACATTCCCTTCAGACATGACCTAACAGAAATAACCAAAGAGATCAATGACTGCCTGAACATCATGGACTCTTGGGCAAATTCATTCCAACTGAAACTGAACACTGAAAAAACACACTGCCTCAGCCTCTCATCCCAGCATAACAAGTACAAACCCACAACCATAAACACCCCAGGTCACACCCTCCCTATCTCAGATAGCCTAAAAATACTCGGAGTCACAATCGACTGCAACCTTACCCTTGAGAGCCAAGTAAAGTCTGTAATAAAGAAAATGTTCTACTCAGTGTGGAAACTCAAACGATTAAATCCTTTCTTCCCGAGAGAAATTTTTCGAAACCTCATACAATCAATGGTCCTAAACCATGCAGATTACTGCAATGGAATCTACGTGGGATGCAAAGAACAACTCACAAAAAAAACTCCAGACTGCCCAAAACACAGCAACCAGGCTAATATTTGGTAAAATACAATTCAAAAGTGCCAAACCCCTCCGAGAAAAACTGCACTGGCTCCCAATCAAAGAAACGATCATCTTCAAAATCTGCACTCTGATCCACAAAATTATCTACGGCGTAGTCCCAGTATACATGATAGATCTCAGAGATCTACCAACCAGAAACAGAATCGGATTATCATGATCATATCTAAACCTACAGTACCCAAATTGCAAAAGACTTAAATACAAAACAACTTACGCATCCAGCTTCTCCTACATAAGCATACAACTATGGAATGGACTCCCAAAAGCTGTGAAAACAATCCATGACCATCTAAATCAGGAAATCACTAAAAACCAACCTCTTCAAAAAGGCTTACCCCACCAATCCACTGTAAATTACCATACCCAGCAACACTGCATAACCAATGATTGTACGGGAGAATAAACAATTTACATTCCCTTTGACCCTCATGGTGCCTGACACACACCTACCTCATCAGACCACAATATAACCTTGTATTTGTTATCAACCGACTTGGCGAACGCCATTATGGTACCTTGTAAGCCACATTGAGCCTGCAAATAGGTGGGAAAATGTGGGGTACAAATGTAACAAATAAAATAAAAAAAAAATTAAAATGGGCCTGTGTATGTGTACGTGCCTGCCTTGCAGATGGAGATTATTCATGCACAAACCTAGATTAGCAGATTTTATAATCTACATGAGAACATAAGAATAGCCATATTGGGTAAGACTGATAGTCCATCTAGCTCAGTATCCTGTTTTCAACAGTGGCCAATCCAGATCTCAAGTACCTGACAGACTTTCAAAGAGTAGCAAGAATCTGAAAGAGTGACAAGACTCCTTGCAGAATTCCAAAATGTATAAAGATTCCATGAGAATCTCAAATAGTAGCAAGATTCCATGCTACCAATCCCAGGGCAAGCAGTGGCTTCTCCATTTCAGTCTCAATAGCAAATTGTGGCCTTTTCCTCCAGGAACTTGTCCAAACCTTTTGTAAACCTAGATACGTTAACTGCTGTTACCACATCCTCTGGTAATGAGTTCCAGAGCTTAACTATTCACTGAGTGAAAAAATATTTCCTCCTATTTGTTTTAAAAGTATGACTATGTAACTTCATTTAGTTTCCCCTACACTCTGTACTTTTTGAATGAGTAAACAATCAATTCACTTTTACCTATTCTATACCAATTAGACCTCTATTATATCCCCCCCTCAGCTGTCTCTTTTCCAAGCTGAAGAGCCCTAACCTTTTTAGTCTTTCCTCAAATGAAAGTACTTGTGAATTCTGTCTAAACTCCAACCCTGTACTCTTTCACCACCGTGTCAAGCACACACTTTTACACTAGTTGGTATTTTATAAAAGGCTATTTATATGGAATTGTGGCCAGGTATGTGTGTAAAATGACTTTATAAAATTATCCCTGAACGGCATATTTGAATTCGGTCGACAGCACTCAGATTTAGTTACCAACATTTTGGCCACAGAGGAAGTTAGGAGGGCTCTCATGGTGATGGGGGAGTAGAGGAGGGTGAGAGAGCTGTGCAGGAGTAGGAGAGAGAAAATGTATCTGGGTGAGTTGAGAGGAGTCTGGAGAACAAGAGTGAAATGACTACATATTGTAAGCTTACTACCTAATGCACTTTACCCCTATGAAAATAATATTATTGGTGTTGGAGGGGGGGGGGGGTCTGGAGTATGTAACAAGTGTATTTCATCCCTGGTTAGTCCTGGAGGAATTTTCAAATCCCACTGTAACACCCTGATGCTCACCAGGGCCATCATGGCAGGATCCCCCTTTGGGCAGGCTTCATCAGACCTTGAAGACATGGTAGTTAGTTCCTCTTCCTGGTGCTACAGGTAGCATTTCCCTCCCTTCTCTCCAAGAAAAACCTGAAAATGGATGGTACTGTGAATAGGACTGGCAGTAAGCACAAATTGTATTAGATAATAATGTACATTAAGATATCAAACAGCACATTTAACTAGTTAAGGCATAAGCCCCCACAAGGCATCACCGTTCAAAGAAAGAATCCCTAATGTTTCTTTTATTTCACTGTAATTCCCCCTACCCCAGCCCCCTTGTTTCCTTCATATGGTACTTCCCAAAGTTTCACCCATGTGGAATAATGCAACTGGGCCTATGAGTACTTCAAATCATGCTATCCCTGTTGGGTCCGTATCCCTCTTGGGGGGACCAAACTTTACCACTGTTTCATTTCTGGGTCAACATCTGTCTTTAGGGGACCAAAACTCTGCTTAGGCGTTATAGCCTTCCTTCTGGTCCTCCCTGGCTGGAAAGAGTTTCTTTGCTCAGTGGTGGTAATTCTGCTAGATTTAAGATTGCCATTTATTCTTACCTGGCTGGGGGGGGGGGGGGGGGGGGTTCTTCACAAGATGCCTCTTCTATACCCACCCAATAGGAAGTACCAGCCAGTTGGTCAGAATGAAGCAGTATGGTTCAGAATGCTGGGCAGAGAATCCCAGCATGAGCCCTCTTCATGGCTATAATCTGATTTTAGCCAAAGGCCACCAATCACTTGGACTCTCTCTTGTAACATTGGGTGTCGGCGTCAATAATACACTGAAACCTTCTGCTCAGTGTGCTGCTGCGACTAGGAAAGCGAATAGAATGTTGGGTATTATTAGGAAAGGTATGGAAAACAGGTGTGAGGATGTTATAATGCCATTGTATCGCTCCATGGTGCGACCGCACCTTGAGTATTGTGTTCAATTCTGGTCGCCGCATCTCAAGAAAGATATAGTAGAATTGGAAAAGGTGCAGCGAAGGGCGACTAAAATGATAGCGGGGATGGGACGACTTCCCTATGAAGAAAGACTAAGGAGGCTAGTGCTTTTCAGCTTGGAGAAGAGACGGCTGAGAGGAGACATGATAGAGGAATGTAAAATAATGATTGGAGTAGAACAGGTGGATGTGAAGCGTCTGTTCACACTTTCCAAAAATACTAGGACTAGGGGGCATGTGATGAAACTACAGTGTAATAAATTTAAAACAAATCGGAGAAAAGTTTTCTTCACCCAACACCATAGGCGGTCGGTGGCCCAACTGTTTGGGGAGGCTAAAGGGGGTGGGGTTAGGGGTGGGGCCAAGGGTGGAGCTTAAATCCATAATTCTGTGATAACACACAGAAAAAAAATAAAAGTCACAATTAATACCTTTCATTAAATTTAGATATTAGATATGTATCATATGTCAAAGAATAAAGTGGTTGCTCAAAGCATATACTAACCACAATCGCTCAACTGCAAAACACTATGCACAACTTTGTGCAAAAACACACTCAGAACCTTATTGTACCATAAATATTACACTGGGCAGAACCTAATACACCAATATACCACCCATACGGAAAATGCGGACCGTCAACAATATGAAACAAGGGATCATAATATCACAATTCTCATGTACAGCCACAAAACACCCTAATTCATGTTTAATGTGGGATAAAATGCCATAAATAAGTAAATAAATATAAACTTTTAATGTTGAGCACCTGATTCTCAAAGTAGACATATTCCAAACACTATAATGAAAATAAAATGATCTTTTCTACCTTTGTTGTCTGGTGACTGTTTTTCTGATCATGCTGGCCCAGTATCCGATTCTGCTGCTATCTGTCCTCTTAACTCCGTTTCCAGGGCTTCCTTTCCATTTATTTCTTTACTTTCTGCCTTTCTTCTTCATTTCTTGTCCTACATCTGTAAGTAAAAGCTGGGTCCTCCGCAGACATGACTGTCCAGTGGATCCAGCTTCTGCCTATTTTCTTCATCCTTGTGCAGTTTTTCTATTTTCTTCCTTTTCCCTCATCTCATCTCCTTCCTCTCTCCTCCCTCCCCCTCCATCCATGTCCAGCATTTTTTCTCTCTCCCTTCCCTCTCCTCCATCCATGTCCAGCAACCCTCCTCTCCATCCACCCACCCAACCACCCACCCAGCAACCCTCCCCTCCCCCTGCTGTTCCCTCCATCCACCCATGTCCAGCAACCCTCCTCTCGCCTCCATCCACACATATCCAGCAGCTCTCCTCTCCTCCTGCCCTCCCTCCATCCATCCATACCCAGCAATTCTCTTCTCTCCCCTGCCCCCCTCCATCCACCCATGTCCAGCAACCCTCCTCTCCCTCCCCCCCCCCGGGGTCCTGTCTCTTCCGCCTGCTCTCAGTCATCCGCGTGGTCGCTCATTTTTAAAGCCTGAGGCGTTCTCCCTCAATGCCGGCGATTCACATAGCCAGCCTTAATCTGCCTGCGTTGGAGCCTCTCCCTCAGACGCATCCTGCCTCCTCTAATGCAACTTCCTGTTTTACGCAGAGGTGGGACGCGTCTGAGGGAGAGGCTCCGATGCAGGCAGATTAAGGCTGGCTATGTGAATCGCCGGCGTCGGAGGGAGAACGCCTCAGGCCGGAGTGACCACGCGGATGGGTGAGAGCGGGGAGGAGGTGCAAGACTCACGCGGGAGGGGGGAGGAGGCAGCATTTGGCGCTTAGGCGCCATCTCTTTTAAAGATCTGTTTGGGGGAGCGACCACTCCCCCTGCGCCCCACCAGGCTAGCAGCCAAGGGAAGTCCACGATTGGGCTGGGGAGGCTAAGCCTCTTCTACGGGGCGCCTATGCCCAACGCATAATTAAACTCTGGAATTTGTTGCCGGAGAACGTGGTGAAGGCGGTTAGGTTGGCAGAGTTTTAAAAGGGGTTAGACAGTTTCCTAAAGGACAAGTCCATAAACCACTACTAGATGGACTTGGGGAAAAATCCACAATTCCAGGAATAACATGTATAGAATGTTTGTATGTTTGGGAAGCTTGCCAGGTGCCCTTGGCCTGGATTGGCCGCTGTCGTGGACAGGATGCTAGGCTCGATGGACCCTTGGTCTTTCCCAGTGTGGCATTACTTATGTACCTGTATTGTAAATAAACCTTTTTAAAGTTAAATATATGGTCTTTATGTTCTTAGCACATGTCCTTAAACCTTACATTGCAGGTTAATGTAATTCCACAAATATAGTATTTAATTCCCCATTTTCTTTTTTTTAAATTATTTTATTTATAGTTTTACATTTATTAAACAACATAAATGTAATGGAAATACAAGAAATTGTTTTAGAAAAAAATTTTTTTTAAATGGTAATTACACAATCACTTTGTCCACAAATAAAGATCCAGATACTAGGTAAACAGAAGGAAATTAATTATACTTAAGCGTGAAGAGCAAGTTTGATCCTGCAAGCCAACTTTACAGCATATTACTTTCTTTGGGGTTGAACTAAGGAGTATTAACACTTTCCTTTGCTATTATAAATTGTTGCAGTTTTAAGGGGTCAAAGAATATATAATTATTAGATTGAAGGGATACTAAGCATCTACAAGGAAATTTCAGCTTAAACACTGCGCCCAGGTTGAGAAGTCTTGCCCTATATTGCAAGAATTCTCTCCTCCTCCTCTGCGTGTCCCTCGCCAAATCAGGGAAAATTTGAACTCTCGAACCCATTAATTCCCCCTTTTCTTACTTATTCTTATTATTATCTTATTACCTTATAGGTAATTGGTGGCGAATATAGAAGAATAGAATAAAATATATATTATTCTTACAAAACAGTATGGTTCAGAATGCTGGGCAGAGAATCCCAGCATGAGCCCTCTTCATGGCTATAATCTGATTTTAGCCAAAGGCCACCAATCACTTGGACTTGTAGAGGGAAAGAGAGCATGCCCTTCATTCCTCCTCCTGTTTTTCTTCTTTCTTTACTTTATTTGAAATCCGGTTGCATAGGTTATCAGCCACACACTCTACATTTGGGTTTGAAATCAGTGTGCATGACAAAAACATTTCAAGATACCCTCTTTTTTTTTAGAGGATTTCACTTAGATCTTCACTGCTGTTGATTATTAGATACACTATGAAGGTGAAATTTTGCATTCTCTGATTCATGAAAATCCTTCAGTCTCAAAGGTTTTTATTACACTGCAGAAATCTTGGGTGCTCTAAGAGAATGCCATCTTTTTTACCCATCAAACCCAGGGATGGTTACTTTTAACGTCTCTGTTCATGACTTCTGATTTTTCCGTTTTTCTTTTCTTGCAGCAAAGCTTTCTGCAAATGTTGGTGAGTAACTTTATCATTATTTTCTGTGGATGAAAAAGATTCAGTTTCTTAAGTCTTAGCCATTATCCCATATTTCCTGGTTTATAAATGTCTTACAAATATCTCTTTTCCTGGTGGGTGTGGAAGGCTGTGGTGTGGTTTCTGGAGTTCAGGCAGAGCAGTATTGTTGGGTAATTCTTATACTGGACCAATTAAAGGGCTTATTTTAAAAAGCCATGCTAGCGATTCTGATGTGGCAAATGAGAGGAAGCCCATTCAATTCCTAGGGCTTCCTCTCATGTGCTGCACCAGAATCGTTAGCGCGGTTTTGTAAAAGAAGCCCAAAGTTATCATAAGCTGCAAAAATCCCAACTGACTCTGTACCACACATATTGTTCCCATCATATATTTGTTCTTGGTCCCTCAGCTATATGGTAAGCTGTATTGTAGAAATTCTTTAGCATCATATCTATGTTAGTTGAATGTTCTAATGTATGTTTATATAATAATTCTCACCTCCAACATTCTGAGGCTGCCTGGAACCGTGGATCATGTTGGAGTAGATAATAGTGATGTCACACAACCCACACCAGATTGGCCAGTAGAAGGGAGAGGGGCGGAGCCACGATACAGGGAGCAGCGAATCAGCACAACACGGGGAATGCACAGCAGCAGGAACAGAAGCCTCTCTCACATAGTCACTCTCACATACGCTCTCTCAAACATACACACTCAGAGGAAACCTTGCTAGCGCCCGTTTCCTTTCAAACAGAAATGGGCCTTTTTTACTAGTCATTAATATTATGCAAACATTGTATTATATCTCTGGTATTTGAATTCCAGTGCTGTTAAATGTGTATATTTTTGATACAAGCTCTGTTATTAGGTTTCAATCTACTTTTTTCAAGTTTACCTCATTTATTGTATTTATGTTTATTCTTGGTTATTTTATTATAGTTATGCTGTTAATAAAATTGTAAGTTTTATGTTAAACTGTACCTGCTATACACTGCCTTGGATGAATCTCTTCATAAAGGCGGTTAATAAATCCTAATAAATCCCAATAAATAAAATAAATAAAAAAGTAAAATTAAGAAAACAAGAAGGCATGTGAAGGGCAATTCTATAACTGGGTGCTTCCATTTAAATGCACACAGTAATAGAATTGTGAAGAACAACAATAGATCGAAGAGGTTAAAATAAAACACAGTTTTATTTTTTTTTTATTTATGGAAGTCTTTATTAAGCAATTTGTAAATACAGTACTTAGTTCAGTACAGCACAAGATTCTTCATATCTTAGAAATCTCACAATGAGTAACTAACTATATAAAACATTCCATGTTAAACGAATGCTAAGACAGTAACTTATTATACTTCAACATTTTTTATATTTTCCCTCCATTTTCTTGATACATAAATCCCTACTACCCCTCCCTTCCCCCCCCCCCCCCCAACATCTTCCCATCCAATGACCTTAAATACAGATATTATCCAGAGCATTTTGTTAAAAAGGGTTCCCACACCCTTTTCCATTTAGGCAGAGTTTTTCTTTTCACTGCGGTCAATCTCTCCATCTCACAGGTATAACGCACTTTAGTTAGCCACCCCGCCATTGAGGGCACCTGCGAGATTTTCCAGTTTCTAGCCAAGTGCATTCTAGCCGCCTGTAAAGAGTTCCTCACCAAGATCCACTGATCAGTCGTGATACCCTCTGGGCGTTTCCCCAAAAGAAATATCAAAGGATGCCACTGTACAGGCCTGGCCACCCATGTCTGAATCCTTGTCTGCACCCCTCTCCAGTAGGCCCGTGCTTTAGGACACGACCACCAAATGTGTCCCATAGTTCCCTCCCCCCCCCCCCCCCCCCCCACACACACACAATTCCGCCAGCACTGCTTTGACGTCTGGGCAAACATGTGATGTAGCCTGACCGGAGTCAGGTACCATCTATAAAAGACCTTTATGGTGTTCTCTTGCATGGCTACTGATAGGGAGGATTTCAACAGGCCCTTTTCCAAAGTAACCCAACTGGCCTCCGAGAGCCACCTTGCTCCCACCTTGTTCTATGGAGAAGGGACGGTTTTGAACTTGTCACCAGGTAGGAGTACAAAGAAGATATCATTCCTCTCGTGCCCTTCAAGTTTACACACACCTCCTCCATCGGGTGTATATCCCTTCTCAAGCATCTAATATATTTTTGCCCTTTCAAAAAATGCTGGAGTTGTAGGTAGGCATATCGATCTCCGGACTGAAGCCCAAAGTCAGCCTCCAACGTCTCAAAGGGTATGATAACCTCTCCCACATGTACCTGTCCAAGCATATCTAACCCTGAGCTTGCCCACCTACAAAAGATAGTGTTTCCTATACCAGGCTCAAACAAGGGATTGCCCACTATCGGGGCCAGTCCAGACACCGGTGGCCTCCTCTCTAGGAACATGTGGTCCCAATAGTAGAAGGTGGCCTGTACTGCAGGCGGAAACCTGTCCACCCTCCCTCTGCTTACCCTCCAGCCACATTAAATGCCCTAACTTCCGGGATCCCACCAGGGCTTGTTCAATGTCCACCCACAGCTTATGGTCTTCTTTTCTAAACCAATCCACCGCCGCTCTTGCCTGCGCTGCGCAGTAGTACCAGAACAGATTGGGCACCCCCAACCCTCCTGCCCGTCTACTCTTATATAAAAGGGCTCGAGGGAGCCGCGGCCTTTTCTGATTCCACACAAACCGGATCAATATGTCTTGCAGACACGAGATAAAGGTTCTGGATAATCGCAGTGGGAGAACCTGAAACAGGTACAGAAAGTGAGGCAAGATAGTCATTTTTATCGCTGCTATCCTCCCAAACCAGGATAAGCCCATGGACTGCCATCGATCTAGGTCTCTTTGTACATCTCGCTTAAGTGCCGGGTAATTAACCGCAAATAGCTCAGACAATTGGTCAGGGATCTTCACCCCAAGGTAGCTCAGTTCTCTCCCCTCCCACCTGAAAGAAAAGGATGACTTCAGTGTGTCCATCAAATTCGGCGGAACTCCTATTGCCAGACCCATGGATTTACTGGCATTAAGTTTGTACCCAGATACCTGTGCATACTCCTCTATCACCTTCATTAAGTTGAGAAGAGATACTAAGGGGTTTGTTAAGGACAGGAGAACGTCTTCTGCAAATAGTGCAATTTTATATTCCCACCCTCCCACCCTAACTCCCGTTATATCATCATTCTCTCTAATCGCTTCTGCCTGAGGTTCCATTGCCAATGCGAACAGCAAAGGAGACAACGGGCATCCCTGTCTTGTTCCTCGCCCCAACATAAATTCCTCAGAGTTCCCTCCATTTATTCAAACGCAGGCTCTCGGCAAAGAGTACAGCGCCTGAATCCAGGTTCTGTATTGCTGACCAATGCCCGCTCTATGCAGTACCTTGTCCAAATATCCCCAGTGGACCCGGTCAAACGCCTTTTCTGTGTCTAATCCCAGCAGTGCCACTGGTCTGGCTTTTGTCTGAACTGCGTATATAAGATCTACCGTCCTTCGAATGGTTTGGGTGAATTAAACTAGGGAGCACCTTCCCCAAGCGATTTGCCAGAACCTTTGCCAGTATTTTAACATCTGAATTAAGTATCGATATTGGTCGATATGAGGAGCACTCGGTAATATCTTTGCCAGGCTTTGGTATCACCGCCACTCACGCCTCCATCATTGTCTTAGGGAGCGATGCCCCTTCTCTCACAGAGTTAATAATCTTCGTCAGATAGGACGCCAGGTACCCTACATATGCATTAAAAAATTCGTTCGTGAACCCATCTAGGCCTGGCACCTTACCCACTGGTAATGTTTTTATAACCTGAATAACCTCATCCACCCTCACCGGTTCCTCAAGCTCCCCTTTCTGAATCTCTGACAGGGTCGGCAAGTCCCTGGCCTCCAAATAGCCATCTATTTCGTCAGTCTGTACAGCATCCTCCTCCTTATACAGGGCCTCATAATATCGGGCGAAACAGTCCCGAATCTGTGGTGACTTATGGACCACCTCCCCTTTAGCATTTTTCACTTTTAAAATGTGCCGCTGTGATCTCAGCTTTCGCAACTTAGCAGCCAGCAGCCTACCCGGTTTATTGGTGCACTCATAATAGTTCTGTGTTACCCTATCATGGACAAATTTCAAACTATCTTCGTGTAGTGAAGCGATTTCCAATCTCACCTCTTGTAATTTACGATAGTCGGCCACAGAGCCAGATATCTTATATTTAGCCTCCAGGGCCCTAACCTTTTCCGTACATTGAAGCAGTCTTGTTTTGTGAGCCCTGGCTTTATAAAACACACTTTTATTAAAATTGCCTGACATGGCCATGTTTCACCAATGCAGGCTGAGTCAGGGGCAGTGACTACTTCACTGGAAGGAATCCTGTGCCTGGTGCTAGTATTCTTTGCCTTCACTAAGGGTAAGTGTGATTTCATATTCCCCTTTATTCATTGCCCCTGAAGCCACATTGGGTAATTTTAATAAAAGTCTAGCCAATACTCAGCCCATGGGAGGCATGCTGGTTAAGTGCCACAATCGGCACTGAACAAGGATATTCAATGTCGGGTAGTTTCCGGTGACCGGCATTGAATAGCTAGAGTTTTTTTTTGGCCGGCTTAAACTTAACCGGCCAAGTCAATATTCAGCGCTGGCCGGTCAAACTTATAGCAGCCAAAATTTAGGCAGCCCAATTTGACTGCTAAACTTAGCTGGCCAAGCGCTAACTATTCATAACTAGCCAGTTGTATCACATATGCAACTGGCTGCACATTATTCTATAAGGCTTGGCGCCTAACTGTCATAACACGTATCTGAATACAGGGCATGGCCAGGGGGCGTGTCAGGGCATTCTGAAAAGTTGCATGTGGAATTATAGACTTTGGCCTAAAATTAGCGCACGCTAACGCTAGAGACACCCATATGGGTGTCTCTAGCATTAGCAAGCACTAATTTTTAGCGCGCACTAAAAGCCATGCCTACAGCGCGGCATAGTAAATAGGACCCTAAATGAGTGATAAAAATTACCTTAAATCTAATATGTTTAGCAGAAGGAAGAGCTAGAACAAATGAATTCCAAGTCCGAGATTTGAAACTGGATTGTAAAACTTTAAAAGATTGTGAAAGATCCTCAGCACAGACACCATGCAAAGACTTAAATATCAAGCATAACACCTTAAAAACAACCTTCCTTGAACTGGCTTGAAAACAATCCTTGTTCAACATTTTTATATATGCTCAAGTCCATTATAAAATTTTTAATTCAGAGGAGTAAACTGATGGACATTTTTTACAAAGTAGGAGTTCTAACTTTTCTCCATTTCTATTTTTACCACAGAACGTCTCACTGCAAAACTTGGTAAGATTTTATTCTCAAGTATATCAAAGTATTAATGAAAGATTTTCTAGTCTCTAATTATTCTTTTTCTGTGTTTAATTTCAGAGTGGATAAAACGCTGTAGCTATGCAGGTAACAATGTGTTACAATCTTATCTATACACCTCTGTGGTGTCACAGTGCAGCTTGCTACAGACTATGAGGCAGATGCAGCAACCAAACGTAAAAAAATCTAAGAGGCAGATGCACTAAACGTTTTTCATCGTTAAATGAGCCCTCAGGGAAGAATTTCCTATCCTTTCCATGCACTTAAGCCTATTTTCCGACGACAGTAGCAGCTAACGAAAACGGAATGGAGATGAGCAATTAGTGTGAAAACCCCATTGAAACGACATGCACTAACCTTTTCCGATTGCCTTTACGCAGGAAAAAGGCAGGAAAACTAACGAGAGGTCTGGACCTCTCGTTAGGACAGCTCCGTGGCAGGAAAAAGTGTTAAGTGAAAAAATAAACAAACTTTGAGCCAATCCCAGCGCATTAGCAGAGCTAAAAGCGCTGTGATTGGTCCAAAGGACCTCAGAAAACACATAAAAAAATAAAACTAAAAAAAGGATCGGGAGGGGGCAAGGGCGCTCATCAGGAGCGTCCTGTACGGACGGCCTTGCCCCCCCCCCCCCCGCCGCTGCTCCCCACTTTCCGCCACTCCCCCCACCCCGAAAAAGCAAAATTGTAGCAGCCCCTGCCCCCCTCCCTTCCTCACTACTCTCAGCTCCGCCTCCCGACATCCTCCGTCTGTGCCCCGCCCCCTTTGGGGGTCGTCGCCGCCATTCCCCTTCTCCATCGGGCCCCTCTCCCTCTTACCGGGCCCGTGCAGCGCCTCTCTCTTCTGTCCGAAGGCGCTGCACGGGCAAGAAGAACGCTGAATCAGCTGATGCCTGCCTTCGCGATGGCGCGTCTTTCTCCTGCTGCGCCCGCCCCTGTCTGACGTCAGTAACCTACGTAGGTTACTGACGTCAGACAGGGGCGGGCCCAGGAGGAGAAAGACGCTCTATCGCGAAGGCAGGCATCAGCTGATTCAGCGTTCTTCTTGCCCGTGCAGCGCCTTCGGACAGAGGAGAGAGGCGCTGCACGGGCCCGGTAAGGGGGAGGGGGGCCCGATGGAGAAGGGGAATGGCGGCGACGACCCCCAAAGGGGGCGGGGCACAGACGGAGGATGTCGGGAGGCGGAGCTGAGAGTAGTGAGGAAGGGAGGGGGGCAGGGGCTGCTACAATTTTGCTTTTTCGGGGTGGGGGGAGCGGCGGAAAGTGGGGAGCAGCGGCGGGGGGGGGGGGCAAGGCCGTCCGTACAGGACGCTCCTGATGAGCGCCCTTGCCCCCTCCCGATCCTTTTTTTAGTTTTATTTTTTTATGTGTTTTCTGAGGTCCTTTGGACCAATCACAGCGCTTTTAGCTCTGCTAATGCGCTGGGATTGGCTCAAAGTTTGTTTATTTTTTCACTTAACACTTTTTCCTGGCACAGAGCTGTCCTAACGAGAGGTCCAGACCTCTCGTTAGTTTTCCTGCCTTTTTCCTGCGTAAAGGCAATCGGAAAAGGTTAGTGCATGTCGTTTCAATGGGGTTTTCACACTAATTGCTCATCTCCATTCCGTTTTCGTTAGCTGCTACTGTCGTCGGAAAATAGGCTTAAGTGCATGGAAAGGATAGGAAATTCTTCCCTGAGGGCTCATTTAACGATGAAAAACGTTTAGTGCATCTGCCTCATGTTAGGGAAAGAAAATGTATTTGTTGTAGTACAGAAAATGTGGGTGTTTCCTGATCATACACTTCAGAGTCAGGGAGTGATCCCTCTGGTAAGGAGAGAATAGGGACAGAATATTTCTCTGCTATGATACAGAAGAGTGTGTGTGGAGAGTTCAGAAATGATGCCCTCTGAAATTTGGTAATATGCATACTGGTGAGAATATTTAAAGGATTTTTGTCACATAAAATAACATTTTTGTAAGTGTAGCACCATGTTAGTAGCCATGGGAGGTTGAGACTGTAAATTATAATCAACTTCACTTTTTTTTGTAAATCCTTCTTTTATAGTGTAACTGAAAGTGCCATAGAAAGCTCAGGATGTGTGTGTGTGTTTGTATAGGGGGGAGGGGTTGTTATAATAGCTCTTACATTTTGAGCTTTATATTTTATTGTCACTGCGCACTAATTGTTCATGAATTTAAATCTATTATCTATTCTGTGTTCTGGATGAAAGTGAAGTTCCACTGTGAATTATACAGTTAATAAGGTTCTTCCTTTATTGGTGTTGCATAGCCAGAATTTCTGGAAATCATTATCACAGTCATTAAAAGAAAACTGAATAACAGAGGAGAGGGAAATATTATAGGTAACTTTCTCTGGGAAAAGGTGACTAATGTAGTGGATCCAAAATGTTGAGAATGGCCGATTTTTCATGTTATGAGTCCATAAGCCAGACCTGCCAAGTCAACTCCCGCTTTTGTGGGTCATCTCCTGCATTCCTGCTGGGGAGCCAGGATTTCCCACTGAGCAACTTCCCCTTCCAGCCGCAGAAGGAGACACCTTAATAAAGCATCATCTCCTGCTACCGTGTGACCAGTCTTGCAATAAGAGCAGTGGGACTGGCCTTGTGGTAGCAGGAGATGACATTTTTTTAAGGCATCTTCTGCTGTTGCTGCTGGAAGGGGAAGTGAGTACCGGTGCCGTGGACCACCATCCATCATCAGGGTATGCCAGGGGTGAGCTATGGGTGGGGCTGGCGATACTATGGGCAGACTGGGAGCATGCCCTAAATCTTCCACTGAAAAGGCTGGCCTCCTTGGATGCTCTACATGAGAAGTAGTCTGTAAAAGTTATTGCTGTCTTAATCTGAACTTGCAGGTAGATGTTTTTATTTGTGTTATGAATCACTCAAATGCTATATATGATTGGTGCTACATCAAACGAATAAAGGAAAATGGAAAGGAAATAGAAATGTGAAGAAATGAATAAGCTGCTCAGAGGCGCAGTGGGTGGGACAAGCATTTAAAAAGTGGGCTGGTGAGGGGAAAAACCCACCAACCCGTGGGCCCTGGCGGTGAAAACCACCAGAAAGTCGTTACCCACGACTTTTGAAATTTTCCCACAGGGGTTGGCAGGAATACGCTCAATGGCAACTCTGCTTCCACTATCTACTGAGAAGAAATAGTGCTGCACAGCTGCTTTACCTAACAACTTAATGTTATTGGACACAGGGGGCTGTGAGTTAAAGGAAATATTCAATGAGAAGTGTGAATACACTCAGGACAATGGTGAACACTGAAAATCGATGTTCAATCAGATCAATAGAATCTATATGGCAGCAAGTGAATAACAGTCAATAGCTGAGCTTTTGCCATAGAATTAGTGAGTGACTGATGAACCAGCCAATGGAGGTTAGAGACAGTGTGACAGTGTGCTCATGTTTATTAATGTGTCTCCTCTCTACAGTGGATGTGACTCTGGATCGTGAAACTGCACATCCTGATCTCCTCCTGTCTGAAGATCTGAAAAGTGTCCAGTGGAGAAAAAGAAATCAGAATGTGCCAGACAACCCTGTGAGATTTGGTACTGATTCCTGTTTGCTGGGGTGTGAGGGTTTCACTTCGGGGAGACATTACTGGGAGGTGGAGGTGGGGGATGCAGATTTCTGGAGATTGGGAGTGTGTAAAGATTCTGTAAAGAGAAAGGGACATATCACATTGTCACCTGAGAAGGGATACTGGACAATACAGCGGTGGCATAGAGATAGATACTCAGCCCTCATCACCCCCAAGAAGACCCAGCTGTTTCCGAGAGAGACACCCCAAGCAGTGGGGATTTTCCTGGACTGTGAAGCAGGAAATGTCTCATTTTACAATGCAGATAACAACTCTCATCTCTACACCTTCACCAACAGTTTCACTGAGAAATTTCAACCTTTCTTCTGGACTTTCTCTGAAAACGTTCCTCTAAGAATCCGGCCAGTGTCAGCCTGGGAATGCGAGAACTGAGCTCAGGCTTAACTTCTCCAGTCTCTGGCAGAGTTGTGAACGTGAAATGATTTTTACAAATTTGTATTAAATGTTCAAATAAATGACTGCCACAGAAAAATAAAAATGTGAGGATTTCTTTAATCTACTGGGATACAAATAATCACAAGACTTCAAGTGTGATAAAATCTCTCTATATAAAAGGCACCACCAACGTTCTAAATGAAGCCTCCAGCAGGAAGTGTGAAGGGGGGGAGATATTCGGTTTCCCCATGAGTGTCTGCCCCGCCCTCGCTCTCTCTGTAACACAAACAGTGAAGGAAAACACAGCAAAGCACGAAATCAAATCGCTCTCTCTGTAACAGTGAAGGACTCAGAGGGGGAGGGGAGAGAGGGCAGAAGCCCTCACTATCTTTGTAACACAAACACAGCACAGCAGGAAATTTAACACTGAAGGACTCGACTTCCAGGGGGGAGGGGACAGACAGCACAGGGGAAGGGAGAGAGGGCAGAGGACAGGGACACACACACTCCCACATGCACACAGAAGAAAACCTTGCTCGCCCTCATTTCATTTGCATCAGAAACGGGGCTTTTTTACTAGTACTTTAATAAAACTTCTAAACAGAAGAAGTTTTCACATGTCCAATGACAGAGATGGGATTAGAATCTATGTAAAGAAGGGTCTCAGTGAAACAGTGAGAGTGACAGAGATGGATTAGAGCCTGTAAATGTGAGGAGAGGTCATAGTGACATAGAGTGACAGAGATAGATTAGAGCCTGTAAATGTGAGGAGGGTCTCAGTGACACAGTGAACGTGACAGATGGATTAGAGCTTGCGAATGTGAGGAGGGATTTCAGTGGCACAGTAAGAGTGACAGTGATGGAATTAAGAGCCTATGAATGTGAGAAAGGGTCTCTGTGACACAGAGCAACAGAGATGAGATTAGAGGCTGTGAAATGAGGAGGGGAATCAGTAACACAGTGAGAGTGACAGAGATGGAATTAGAGTTTGTGAAAGTGGGGAGGGGAATCAGTGACACAGTGAGAGTGATAAAGGTGGGATTAGAGCCTTTGAATATGGGGGGGGGGGTGGTCTCAGTGTCCAAGTGAGAGTGACAGAGCTGGGATCACATTTTTTAAACGTGCAGCCCCAGTTTAGACAGGTTGTAGAAACAGGAATTGTGCCATGTAGGTCAGTATGTTTCAGTTGTCAGAATCTGCTAAAATACAGGTGAAATGTACATTTATGCACTGGGCCCCAGATTCTATATGTGGCACTTTGAGTTGTGTGCGCAAATTTGGATGCGCTTCCAAATTGCATATGTAACTTAATTGATTAACGAGCCAATCAGCACAGATAATTTGGCAATAACAAGCAATTATTGGCAAATGATTCCTCTTAGTATATTAATTCAAAAGGAGTGAAGCCTGTGAAAGTGGGATTACCTTAATCAGTGGGAACTGGATTAGAGATTCAAGTGTTTGTATTGTTAAATAATTTCTGGTTTTAAAAGAGAAAAAAATTAAATCAGGTGTATTATTTCCACTAATATTGGACAATAAGTATGTTTCCAATGAAATTAATTGACTATACACCGTCTTGGGTTTGAAGAAGCCAACCAGACGATCAATGTGGAATAATGATTCAAATAAATAATAACTAGGGATAATCAGGTTAATACCACGTTTTCTTTGTTTACTGTTGTTTAATTGATCTCCTTGTCTTGTTTCACTCTCCCTATTTATTTTGTGGTCTAAGAAAGAGAAAGATTGTATATAATCCATTTATCTACTTGAGATTGTTTTCTTCTAATATTGTATTAATGTACGGTCATCTCTGTATTACTGTTTGCAAGTGACCCTTGTAAAATGAAAAATTATAAATAAATGATTTTAAAAAAAGCAATTACTGGCACCAATTGGCAATAATTAGAATTTGCACATGCATCTTTTTAGGCATATTCTATAAAGAGGTGCGCATAAATTCTGGTACGTGGATCTGAAAAGGGGGTGTGGGCATGGGAAGGACATGGGCAGGTTGGGGTGTACCTAAATATATGTGCGTTGTTAGAGAATTAGCAGGATCTGCTCCTAATTAACGTGCGGGTTTGATTGGTGTAAATGGTCACACCTAATTTAGTTGTAGTTCCCAGCGCTAAGCGCTATTCTATAAACCAGGGGCATAGCCAGACTTCGGCAGGAAGGGGGTCCAGACCCCGAGGTGAGGGGCACATTTTAGCTCCCCCTGGTGCCACCGACCCCCCCCCCCCCCACTGCCGAACCCCCTGCCACCAACTTTGACCCCCCCGCCCCCCTGCTGACGACCCTCTCGATGCCCCCTCCCGCCGCCAACCCGCCGTCGCCTACCTTTGCTGGCTGGCGCGGGACCCCAACCCCCGCCAGCCAAGCCGAGGTCCTCTTCTTCCCAATGCTGCACAAGGCTTCGTTCTAGTCTGATGTCCTGCACGTTGTACATGCAGGACGTCAGACTCAAAGAAACAGAATGAAGCCTTGCACGGGATTGGGAAGAAGAGGACCTCGGCTCGGCTGGCGGGGGTTGGGGTCCTCCGCCAGCAAAGGTAGGCGACGGCGGGTTGGCGGTGGGAAGGGGGTCAAGAGGGTCGTCGGCAGGGGGGTCCAGGGGCAAATCTACGGGGCCCGGGCCCCCCTGGCCCCATACTGGCTACGCCACTGCTATAAACCACACCTAACTTTAAGCATGGTTTACAGAATTGCGCAATTTTTTTTGGCACAAATTTTTAGGTGCAATTTATAGAATCTACCCCGTGTGTGTGTAGTATAAACATCTTTTTTAGAAAACAAAACATACATATCAATATCAAAGCTGGCACATAACTACAGTGCTCTCCGGTAAAGTGCAAGGACTCTGGACTGGAATTTTACTTGCACTTAACTGGAGCATCTACATAACCGAAGTTACCATTTTCACACCATTATTTAAGAAATCACATAGAGCCACTGTAGCCAGTGTAGCTTAACTTATTTATTACTGCTATTGGACAGTTAACAATTTTCATTCAATACAAAATGTTGTGAGACATCGCCCATTTTCTGAAAAAGAACAATAAAACAAAAATAAATTTTTTGCAACACAAGACTAGTGTCATTTAAAAGGTATATAAAAAATCTGTAATTGTTTTCTGTACAATGTTTTGTCTACTTGTGTTGTAGACAAGGTCCAGCAGGTCATAATAATGTTCATAATTCTGGCAACCATTTCCCTCTAGATAAGCTCTTACATTGTCCACGCAGCAGCAAATGTCACAATGGGTCTTGCTTCACACTCACTGCCAACTTTCACCCCCATTAGCTGATCATCTGTGTCTCCAGCATCCTCAGCCACAGACTGAGCAAATCTCTTCATCGTTTATATCAACAGCCACATAGCAGTCAGACTCCTCTGGAGTAACTCCCGCAGAGACATCTACAGTAAATGCAGGGTTCTCATCATCAAAGCATTCTTTTCATAAAGGTAGCCATCTGTTGCAGTTGGCAATTGTATTTTGTTTAACATGATGTCAGGCCTCCTTCTGTTTGTGTAGTGAGTCCAGTAGGCTTAGCTTGCAAGCCAACTTGGACTCTCTCTTGCCAATGTTTTCATCATTGTCCCCATCAGATGGCACAGCACCAGTGCTCTGTAATGCTTCTTGAAATTGGCTATGGCATCCTGATCCATTGGCTGGATAAGTGAAGTTATGTTTGGTGTAGGAACACAATATTAATATTTGATAGTCTAGCGTCAATGATGTGTGCTGCACAGTTGTCACATAGCATCAAAATTTCACGCTTCTGCCTGTGCATTGTGCTATCCAATTTATTTCAGCGATTGCAGCTAAATTTCTCAGGTCATCCAAGCATTTTTGTTTTGCCTTATAGGCCACTAGGAGTAGTTTGACATTCTTGAAGTAATGTGGCTACTTTTTCAGATTGCCAGTGGCTCCAATTTTTCACTTCCATACATGTTGCATGAGAGTAGCAGTGTCAGTCTTTCATTTGGCACTTTTGTTCTGGCCAACTCAGCCTGCTTGAATGCTAGCATCCCATCTGGAATAACTCTCCAATAAAGACCTATTTCATCTGTATTGAAAATGTCACATGGTTGGTAATCTTTCACGATGCCCGGTAGAACATTTAAAACCCATTTCTCCGCATCCATGTCATCTGCATCTTGTTTTTCACCATGCTGTTGTGTCTTACTTTCCATTGTTCCAATCATCCAACAGTTGAACTGAAATTGCCCAATCCAAGGTTTTTTGCCAAATGATTGGCTTTCTCCATCAGTAGGGGACCACTGACAGGAAACTGATGGCTTCTTGCTTGTGAAAACCAGCGAAGAAGACATTCTTCCACATCTTCTGCTTTTCCAGTTCTCTTGTGTTTCCTTTCAGGATTGGTGTTGTTCTGCCAATCTTCAAGAAGCTTGTCCTTCTGCTTGTAGGTGCATGTGATTTGACTTGGATGCACCCTATACTCTATTACAATGAAAGCCTGACATTTCTTATTGTCCAATCTTTTTATAACATCGATCCTATCTGTGAGTGATAGCGCTTTACACATGCGTGGTGACACGGCCATTACTGCATAGCCAGAGTGTTTAGGTGCTCAGTTCAACTTTATAGGCCACACCTTTGATACTGCACTCTTACTGCAGCCCACAGTTTTGGTACAGAAATAGAATCAAACTTGCGTTTAGGTGCTTGGCTCAACTTCATGGCCCTCAGCCTTGGTACTCCACTGCCACTTCAGCCCACAGTTTTGATAGAGATGCAGAATCAAACTTCTGTTTAGGGTTGATTGGACGAGGAAGAAAATGGTGGTCACTCTCCTCCATCACTCGGAGAGTGGACAAGAAAGAACATGGCGGTCACACGACCTCTTCTCTCTGCATCAGAAGCTGCTAGCTAATAAAGGAGTGAGAGAAAAGAGGGAGGAATGCCCATCCGACCTCATTGGCTCTCCAGCCTTATGATGTTCAACTGCTGTGCCATACAGCAATTGGACATCAAACAGAGGGTAGAGTTAAATGGTAATTTTTTTCATTGGAGGAGGGTGAGTATTGGAATGCCACAGGGATCTCTACTGGGACTGGTGCTGTTTAACATTTTTTATAAATGACCTGGAAATCAGACCAAGTGAGGTGATTAAATTTGCAGATGACACAAAACTAATCAAAGTTGTCAAAACACATGTGGACTGTGAAAAATTGCAGGAAGAACCTAGGAAACCGGAAAACTGGACATCCAAATGGCAGATGAAATTTAATGTGAACAAATGCAAATTGATGCACATTGGGAAAAATAATACGAATCGTAGTTACCTGATGCTAGGGTCCACCTTAGGAGTTAGCACCCAAGAAAAAGATCTAGGTGTCAATGTAGACAATACAATGAAATTTTCTGCCCTGTGAGTTGGCAGCCAAAAAAGCAAACAGGATGGTAAATAGGACCAAGAATACTATAAAGTGCCTCTGAACCACTCCATGGTGCGACCTTACCTTGAGTATTGCATTCAGTTCTGGTCACCATATCTCAAAAAATATATAGTGGAATTAGAAAAGGTTCAAAGAAGAGCAACCAAAATGATAAAGGGGAAGGAACTCCTCCCATATGATGAAAGGCTAAAAAGGTTAGGGTTCTTCAGCTTGGAAAACAGCTGAGGGAGGATA
The DNA here is from genome assembly GCF_901765095.1 of Microcaecilia unicolor. Taxonomy (NCBI): domain Eukaryota; kingdom Metazoa; phylum Chordata; class Amphibia; order Gymnophiona; family Siphonopidae; genus Microcaecilia; species Microcaecilia unicolor. The sequence goes on along the minus strand of NC_044033.1, from coordinate 227,943,921 downwards.
TGATTGAGGTCTACAAAATCCAGAGTGGTGTAGAATGGATAAAAGCAGATGGTCGGGAACAAGATGGCATCCGGAAGGGAACACTAGCTAGACGGCTCGTCACCCGATTCCCTCAAACTTAAAATAATTACCTTTGAGATGCCGAAGCAGAGGGGCAGGCAGCGTGTGACCCCCTCCACAGCTGCTGTAGCAACGGGACCGATGGACCGTTTCGCGGTGCTTGTAGGAAGCACGGGGCAGGATTCCTCCCTGCAGGAGGGAGCGATGGGAGGTTCCTCACTCCCCCAGCTTGAGGCTGACATCACTTTCAGCCCCGAAGAGCAGAGTCCTCCAATGATGCCGACAAGAGGTCTACAGCAGGGGCAGGAAGCACTCGTAGTCTCTGACCTGGGAGTGCATTCACCAGAGGGAACTGCTGCAGACTAAGAACTGCCTGCTATAGACGTCGGAGAGAGGAGAGTTAGTGAACTGCTGGCTGGGAACCAGGAGCAGACACTGAAGAAGAATTTAACTGAGCCAGCTATACCCAGTAACTCATTTTTGCCCTCTAAACCTGGGAATATAACTCTTGACTGTATATGGGAAGCCTTGGTGGGGCTGGAGAATTCTTTTTCACAGAAGATATCTCAGGTGCTACAAGCAACTCAATTACCTTTGGAAAAGATTGAAAACTTAGAAACGAGAATGAGTAACACTGAGAAATCTTTATTATCATATAATGAAGCGTTAAAAACCTCTCAACAAATACAAAACAATTTGATAAAAGAGAATATTATATTGCACCAAAAGACTGAAAATTTGTAAAATCAACTAAGAGCTAAAACTCTTAGGTTGATTAATTTTCCAAAAACTTAATTAATGGCTCCACTAATAATGTTTAAGAAATACCTATCAGATATTTTAAAGATTCCTGAACAAGCATATCCTCCAATCTCAAAAATTTACTATTTACCTCCATATAAAATTGAGAAACAAAAAGATGTGGAGGGGCATAATCGAACGAAAACGTCTATCTCCATGGGCGTTTATCTCCAAGAACTGGTCCGTGAAGGGGCGGACCCAACCGTATTTTCGCAAAAAATAGATGTCCATGTTTTATTCGACAATTTGTGAGCTGGGCGTTTTTGTTTTTCAGCGATAATGGAAAATGAAAGCGCCCAGCTCAAAAACGAATAAATCCAAGGCATTTGTTCGTGGGAGGGGCCAGGATTCGTAGTGCTCTGGTCCCCCTCACATGCCAGGACACCAACTGGGCACCCTAGGGGGCACTTTTACAAAAACAACAAAAAAAAAGGTTAAAGAGCTCCCAGGTGCATAGCACCCTTCCCTTGTGTGTTGAGCCCCCCAAATCCCCCTCAAAACCCACTGCCCACAAGTCTACACCATTATTATAGCCTTAAGGGGTGAAGGGGGGCACCTACATGTGGGTACAGTGGGTTTGGGGGGGTTGGACGACTAATAAGCATTAAGCAGCACAATTGTAACAGGTAGGGGGGGATGGGCCTGGGTCCACCTGCCTGAAGTCCACTGCACCCCCTAACAACTGCTCCAGGGACCTGCATACTGCTGCCAGGGAGGTGGGTATGACATTTGATGGTGAAAATAAAAAGTTGTGAAACATCATTTTTTGTGGTGGGAGGGGGTTAGTGACCACTGGGGGAGTCAGGGGAGGTCATCCCCGATTCCATTCGATAGTCATCTGGTCATTTAGTGCACTTTTTTGGGACCTGTTCGTGTGAAAAAAGGGTCCAACAAAAGTGTCCTAAATTTTCACTAAAAACGCCTTTATTTTTTCGATTATCGCCCTAACGTATACATCTCTCCTCGGCCGATAACCACGCCCCAGTTCCACCTTCGCCACACCTCTGTCACGCCCCCATCAACTTTGTCCGCATCCGTGACGGAGTGCAGTTGAAAACGTCCAAAATCGGCTTTCGATTATACCAATTTATTCGTTTTTGTGAGATAAACGTCTATCTCCCGATTTGGGTCGAAATCTATGCGTTTTTCTCTTTCAATTATAAGGTGGATAGTGGGCCAACAAGAACAAAGACCTGATGCCTCATTTGACATATTGAATTTAACACAGGAACTTCAAAAAGAAAAAACAACGACAATTTCTGCATCATTGATAGCCTCTTTTGTGTTAGAACCTGACCATGATTGGGTCCTTCAACAATTTTTTTGTCATAGAGATGAACTCTTTATGAATAACAAAGTTAGAGTATTCCCAGATATCGCTAGAGTAACACAAAAGAGACGTCAAGCGTTTTTGAAGCTCCGCCCAAGGGTTCTACAGTTGGGAGGACTATTCTGGTTAAACTTTCCGTGCAGATGCATGATAAAAATTAGCTCAGTTAAATATATTTTTAATGATGTAACTCAATTGAGCAATTTTCTTGATTCTGTTTGCAGCTAGTCCTAGTCAGCAAGTACTCGCTCTTTCTACATCTACTCTGTAAATAGGAAAATAACAAACACATCATGTTCTCTTCCTTTTTTTCTATCTTATGTATTAATGAGAAATATGTTTTCTTGGAATTTTACCTTGTTCCCTCTCTTAATAGTGGACTTGAAATGGATGAGTTAAAATAATTTGCCTAGTTTTTAAATTTCCTATGAAAATGGTGTATAATTTCTTCCATTTTTTCATTACAAGTGTTCTTGTAAAATTTGTTAAAACTTATAAATAAAATAATAATAATATAAAAAAAAGAATGGATAAAAGCAAATCGATTTTTCACTCTTTCAGAAAGTACAAAGGCCAGGGAACACTCAATGAAATTACATGAAAATATTTTTATAACAAATAGGAGTAAAAATATAACAATGGAGAAACCACTCAAAAATGTGTAAACAAAAGCCAAAAAGGAAGTGGAACCAAACTCACTCCTGATTCAATATTTCTAAACACAAAAAGTAAAGAGTAAGAAAGGAGCAATGGAGGAAAAAGACCTCAGTTGACTGTGGTTTGTCACCTGCCGACAATTAAATGGACCCCATATCAGGGTATCACTATCAGGCTTATTTTTGAAAGAGAAGGGCGTCCATCTTTTGACACAAATCGGGAGATAGGCGTCCTTCTATCAGGGTTGCCCAAATCGGCATAATCAAAAGCTAATTTTGGGTGTCCTCAACTGCTTTCCGTCGCAGGGATGACCAAAGTTCACGGGGGGGGGGGGGCGTGTCCGAAGCATAGCGAAGGCGGGACTGGGGCGTGCTTAACAGATGGATGTCCTTGGCCGATAACGGAAAAAAGAAGGGGGTCCCTGATGAGCACTTGGCCGACTTTACTTGGTCCTTTTTTCTTGCGACGAAGCCTCAAAAAGGTGCCCGAACTGACCAGATGTCCACCGGAGGGAATCGGGGATGATCTCCCCTTACTCCCCCAGTGGTCACTAACCCCCTCCCACACTAAAAAAAAATTTTAAATATTTTTTGCCAGCCTCTATGCCAGCCTCAAATGTCATACCCAGCTCCCTGACAGCAGTATGCAGGTCCCTGGAGCAGTTTTAGTGTGTAGTGCACTTCAGGCAGGTAGACCCAGGCCCATCCCCCCCTACCTGTTACACTTGTGGTGGTAAATGTGACCCCTTCAAAACCCACTGTACCCACATGTAGGTGCCTCCACCCCCTTAGGGCTATGGTAGTGGTGTACAGTTGTGGGGAGTAGGTTTTGGGGGGCTCAGCACACAAGGTAAGGGAGCTATGCACCTGGGAGCTTTTTCTGAAATCCACTGCAATGCCCCCTAGGGTGCCTGGTTGCTGTCCTGGCAAGTCAGGGGGACCAGTGCACTATGAATGCTGGCTCCTCCCACAACCAAAGGGCTTGGATTTGGTCATTTTTGAGATGGGTGTCCTCGGTTTCCATTATCGGTGAAAACTGGGGATGACCATCTCTAAGGTAGACCTAAATGTTGAGATTTGGGCATCCCCAATCGTATTATCAGAATGAAAGATGGACGCCCATCTTGTTTCGATAATACGGGTTTCTCCGCCCTTCATGGGGCCGTCCCAGGACGTCCCCAGGAAAACTTGAGTGCCCTGTTTGATTATGCCCCTCCACGTCCATCCCACAGTTCACAGTTTCTATCAACGGTCTAAAAACCTCCATATGGATGCAATCTTTATTTTTTAATGTTTATTTATAATCCAACTCTTGTAATTAAAATCATGCTCCTCAAAAACATGCTCCCATAAGAAAATAATAAATATTCATCAGCTTTCACTTTGAAATGGAGAGTGTATTCTATGTAACATAGCATCTAATAATTCCCATAAATGCTTCTCATCCATAATATAAGGAAGCAAAACTTAGCTTTTGGCAGTTAGAACAATCCCAACCGGGACCCGTTTTACCTCCCAGCTTCTTCAGAAAAATTAGCTCACTGCCAACGTAATAGCTGTGGATGAAACAAACAAAGCTCTGATAATGAATTTAAGCTGAAATGAAAAAAACAGAAGTGAAAAGACAACATAGCGTAGCAGAGCTTACTTGAGAAAAACAGCTTCACCTAATCAAGGATTCACTCTGTTCCAGAAGAATTGAAGATGACGACTGCTTTTAAGGAAAATGCTGATGCATGTGCAGTGCTGACAATGCATTCAGCATCAGCTATCTAAAATATGATTGTGAAACATACTGTATTAAAGAACCCAAAATAATTGCAATGAAAAAGTTTTAAAAAATGCTGACCATTCAACCCACTGGGTTCTACTGTTTTGAGACAATGAATCCAGTGATGTTTAAGTTGAAGTAATTTCCTATCCCAAGTCACCTGCCCAGATGTTGGGGAAGATACTGTCAATCACCCAACACGTATAATCGTCAAATGAATGATGTTTCTTCAAATTATGAAAAGCTAAAGGAGCTCCTGCTCATTTTTGGCAAACTATGTCTATGTTCATTCATCCTGATGTTTAATTTTCTGATAGTCTTGCCAACATAAAGTTTACGACAGGGACACTGTAACGCATGGATTTACAATCAGTTCTCTTAGTTGAATGATATACCTTGTTGTCAACTGAATTCGTGAAACTGTCACTTTCAATAGTAATATGACATGTTTTACAGTTCCCACATTTGAAATGTCCTATAAGTTGTTGGACAACTGAAGCATTATTTAAAGAAGGCAACATTGCTGAACTTAAAATGTCCTTTACATTTCTTCCTCTGAAAAAAAGCAATCATCAATTGCTGATTGGCAAACAATGTGTGTGTCTTCATAATATCCCAGTTCTTGTATAATGCATTCGCCACCACATCCCCACCCTTTGAATACCTAATTAAACATACCATTTTAGACTCATCAGAACCTGGATACTTAGATGTCAGTAATAAGTACCAATGATTGAATCTTGCTCGTCTGTAAGCAGATTTTAACACTTTATATGGATAGCCTACTCTTTATGGCTCCAATTCTCCTCCTAGCTCTCACCACCCAGGGCCCAGTCCATGACCTCCTGATCATCAGTCCTCTCCCCCCAAGTTCTACAGCATTGATCTCCATTCCCCATCATCTAGCTGCAGAGGCTAAAACTCACAGTAACAACTTTTCAAGATACATCAGAAGCAGAAAGCCTGTGAGGGAATCCATGGGTCTGTTAGATCATGAAGAAGCAAAAAGGGGCACTCAGGGAGGACAAGGTCATAGCGGAGAAATTGAGGGGGGGTCTTTTACTAAGGCACAATCATGGGTGTGAGCTAAACATTAGAGACGTCAATATATGGGCACCTCTAACATTTAACACGTAACCAATTTTAGCGTGCGCTAAAAAAGTGAGCGCGCCTTAGTAAAAGATCCTTTGAATGTATTCTTTGTTTCAGTTTTTATGGAAGAAGATGTAAGACATCTACCTGTACCAGAAATGGTTTTCAGGGGAGATGATGCAGAGGAATTTAAAGAAATCTCGGTGAACCTGGAAGACATACTGAGCCAAATTGACCAATTAAAGAGTAGTAAATCACCTGGACCAGATGGCATACATCCGAGGATACTGAAAGAACTCAAGCATGAAATTGCTGATCTCCTGTTAGTAATATTTAACATGTCATTAAAATTGTCTGTAGTACCTGAAGATTGGAGGGTAGCCAATGTAACGCTTATTTTTAAAAAGGGTTCCATAGGTGATCCGGGAAATTATAGACCAGTAAGCCTGACATCAGTGCCAGGTAAAATAGTGGAAACTATTATAAAGAATAAAATTATGGAACACATAAATAAACATGGTTTAATGGGACAGGGTTAGCATGGGTTCAGCCAAGGGAAATCTTGCCTCATCAATTTGCTTCATTTCTTTGAAGACGTGAATAACTACATAAGTATTGCCATACTGGGACAGACCAAAGGTCCATCCAGCCCAGCATCCTGTTTCCAACAGTGGCCAATCCAGGTTACAAGTATCTGGCAAGATCCCAAAACAGTACAATATATTTTATGCTACTTATCCTATAAATAAGCAGTGGATTTTCCCTAAGTCCATTTTAATAATGGCTTATAGACTTTTAGGAAGCTATCCAAACCTTTCTTTAAACCCCGCTAAACTAACTGCTTTTACTACATTCTCTGGCAAAGAATTCCAGAGTTTAATTACATGTTAAGAAATATTTTCTCCGATTTGTTTTAAATTTACTACTTTGTAGCTTCATTGCGTGCCCCCTAGTCCTATTATTTTTGAAAATAGTAAACAAGCATTTTACGTCTACCCATTCCACTCCACTCATTGTTTTATAGACCTCTATTATACCTCCTCTCAGCCGTCTTTTCTCCAAGTACGAGCCTTAGCCACTTTAGCCTTTCCTCATAGGGAAGTTGTCCCATCCCCATTATCATTTTCGTCGCCCTTCTCTGTACCTTTTCTAATTCCACTATATTTTTTTGAGATGCGGCGACCAGAATTGCACACAATATTTGAGGTGCGTTGGTACCATGGAGTGATACAAAGACATTATAACATCCTCAGTTTTGTTTTCCATTCCTTTCCTAATAATACCTAACATTCTATTTGCTTTCTTAGCTGCCGCCGCACATTGAGCAGAGGGTTTCAACGTATCATCAATGATGACACCTAGATCCCTTTCTTGGTCGGTGACTCCTAATGTGGAACCTTGCATTACGTAGTTATAGTTCGGGTTCCTCTTTCCCACATGCATCACTTTGCACTTGCTCACACTAAACGTAACCTGCCCAGTCTCCAGTCTCGTAGGGTCCTCTTGTAATTTTCCACAATCCTCTTGTGATTTAACAACTTTGTATCGTCAGCAAATTTATTTACCTCACTAGTTACTTCCATCTCTAGATCATTTATAAATACGTTAAGAAGCAGCAGTCCCAGCACAGACCCCTGGGGAACCCCACTATTTATCCTTCTCCATTGAGAATACTGACCATTTAACCCTACTCTCTGTTTCTATATTTTAACCAGTTTCTAATCCACAATAGAACACTACCTCCTATTCCATGGCTCTCCAATTTCCTCTAGAATCATTTATGAGGTACTTTGTCAAATGCCTTTTGAAAATCCAGATACATAATATCACCCAGCTCACCTTTATCCACATGTTTGTCCACCTCTTCAAAGAAATGTGATAGATTAGTGAGGTACAATTTCCCTTCACTAAATCCATCTTGGCTTTGTCTCATTAATCCATGCTTTTGAATATGCTCTGCAATTTTGTTCTTTATAATAGTTTCTACCATTTCGCCCAGCATCGACATAAGGCTCACTGGTCTATAATTTCCCGGATCACCTCATTGGCCACCCTCCAATCTTCTGGTATCACGCTTGATTTTAAAGATAAATTACATATTAATAACAATAGTTAGTAATAAATGTGTATAAAGGTGAGCCGGTTGATGTAGTGCATCTAGAGTTTCAGAAAGCTTTTGACAAAGTTCCTCATGAGAGCCTCCTGAGAAAATTAAAAAGTCATAGGATAGGAGGCAATTTTCTGGTGTGGATTAGGAATTGGTTATTGGACAGAAAACAGAGGGTAGGGTTAAATGACCATTTGTCTCAATGAAGGAGGGTAAATAGTGGAGTAGATCTGGTATTGTATTTTTTCCTACCTAGCCTTGGGCCTACCAATTTAGACAATTCTCTTCTCTTGTTGTTTGTATTGATCTTGGCCACTATGGCCTAGGGCGCTCTTGTTTTTTTTTCCTCATTGCTGCATTTTTTGTATTGTGTTATTGTATTGAGTTTTCCCACTGTTCACAATGGAAAATAACGATTAAAAAAAAAACAGATTCCCCCTGCTCACCAGAGACAGAGGTTCTTCTATTTTCAGATGCATCAAAAGCAATCAATACTACTAGATCTTGTTGTTTCTCTGTTCTTTGAATGACTCTGCCTATAAGCAGACAAAGCAAAAAAAAAAAAAAAGACCCAACCGTGGCCATGATTTAATTAAAGCATCTTTTCCTTTTGACTTCCAATCCTTGCTCCAACTGAAAGAGGATGGAACCTTTGCATTCTGGCCTATTGCCATGAGGTCCATCACTGAATAACCCCAACAATGTACTACTTCCAAGAAAGCTAGGCTGCTTAGAGAAAGGCATATGCAGTAGAAGAAAGGAGGTTCTTATGCCCCTGCATAAGTCATTAGTGAGGCCCCGTTTTGAGTATTGTGTTCAATTTTAGGCTATACCTTGCTAAGGACATCAAAAGACTTGAGGTAGTTCAGAGGAAGGTGACACAAATTATGTAGGACTTGTGCCAAAAGACACATGAGAAGAGACTTAAAGATCTCAAGATGTATACCCTAGAAGAAAGGAGGGATAGGGGAGATATAATATAAAGGTTTAAATACTTAAAAGGTATTAATATGTAAACTAATCTTTTTCAGAGATGGGGAAGTGGTAGAACTAGAGGTCATGAGTTGAGGTTGCAGAGCGGGAGACTTAAGAGCAATGTCAGGAAATACTTTTTCACTGATAGAATGGTAGATGCATAGAATACCCTCCTGCAGCAGGTTGTGGAGACAAAAGCAATGAAGGAATTCAAGAATGGGTGGGATTAACACAAAGGATCATTAACTAGAAAAAGGATGGAATCCAATTAAAGCAAAACTTAAATGACATAACTGGAGTGAGGTCTGATGGCAGCTTCAAAGGCTGGGAAGTAAGACCAATGTTGAGCAGACTTCTATGGTCCCATAAATGGCAAAGACAGATCAGGATTAAGGCTGGAAGGGGCTTCAACAGGAACTCAAGTAGTTGGGAAGTAGAACCGATGACGGGCAGACTTTTACAGTCTGTGCCCCAAAATTGGGAGGGAGGGATAAAGATTAAGGTGCTCATTTAAAAATGTCTGAAAAACATCATAAAGCAACAGAAAGATTTCTTTTTCTCACAAAATGTCTAAGCTGCCATTTTCAAAACTCTGATTTGAGATGTTTTTCTCCACAATTCATTCAAATTGAAGGAGGCATGTTGGAGGTATGTTTTGGGCGGGACTTGAGCATTCCCAAAAATTAGACATTTTTCTGCCATAATGGAATAAAACCAAAATATTTGGGGCAAAAATTAAGATGGTTTTGTCTAGACCTGTTTCAAACATGACTAAGTTACAAAAAGGTACCCTAAATGACCAGATGACTACTGGAGAGATTAAGGCATATCCCCCCTTAATCTCCCAGTGGTCACTGACTCCCCTCCCACCTCCAAAGATGTGACAGAACATACCAGGCTCTATGTCATCTTCAGATATGATGGCCATTCCTATTAGAGCAGCAAGCTGGTCCAAGGAATAGGCTAGTGGTCAGTGCAGTGGACTGGAGAGAAGGGGGCCCAGGGTCTTATCCTACTCTAACTGGTACACTTGTGGTGGAAATTGTGAGCTCTCCAAAAACCACTAAACACCTGAGGGCTATCGTAGTGGTGCACAATGATTTTTTTTCTGTTCCTGGAGGGCTTACAATACAATATAAGGGAGTTATGGTGAAAGTTATTCCTGGGATCTTTTAAATGAATGATACTGCAGTGTCCCCTCGACTGCCCAACTGCTCTGCTGGGATGTCTCTTTGGCCAGTCTACTAACAATGGCCTAGTGGATCAGTGTCCTTAACCCGAGGTACAGTCCTACCACTTACAGTTCCCTGCCCCGATATCGAAAGTGGTACTGCATGTGTTGAAATCAATGCTGACACCCTTCGAGGTGCCGGCATCAATGATCTCATCATTGATATCAGTGGAGTCTCAGTGAGGAACTGAGGCTGTTCCGCTGATGGCACAAGAGCCTTCGATGTCTGAGCAGAAGGTGCCTGCAGTAACTGCACCAGCTCCTCCCTGACCATGGTTCAGAACTGCTCTTCGAAGGCAGGCATCAGCAAAGGCATGGGAGCAGGGAGGAAGGTAGCCTGAGAAGGCATCAGTGCCAAACCGGTATCTGGGATCTGGCAACTTAGTGACTTGTGCACCGGCACCTCTTCCAAAGAGGGAGAGTGATCCTTCTGGTACCGGCGCTTCTTAGGTATAGGAAGATCCAATGCCCCAGTGCTCTTGGTACCATGCGGTGAGGGGGACCAGTGCCTATGCTTCTTGGAATTCCCCCGATGCATAGGGTCCCAATCCCTCAGTGCCAAGGACGATGATGTCGAACCCATATGCATCCTCAGTGTCGGGTCTGATATTAACCGGTCCCGAGGTCTATCAGTGCCCGATGTCAAGAAAAGTTAGATTGTAAGCTCTGCCAAGCAGGGACTGTCTCTTCATGTTCAAGTGTACAGTGCTGCATATGTCTAATAGTGCTACAGAAATGATTAGATTAGTAGTAGTAGGTAGACATCTTCTCGATGCTGGTGCACTCCCAGTGGATGTAGAAGTCTGAGCAGCCACTGAGGTCGATACTGCCAGTGCCAAAGTCGATGTATCAGCCTTTGAGGTGCCAAGATTCTGTTGAACCTTCTGTGCCAGCTGAGTTATAACTTGCATTTACAAACAGATAGAACAAGCAGAGGGGTCATGGTCAGGTCCAAGGCACCTGAGGCACCAAGCATCCACGTCCGTGACAGAAATCACCCAATTATACTGGGCACACCTTTGAAGCAACTGGGGGGTCTTCTAAGACATTAAAAAAGAATTGTGGATAAATTAAACTCCTCAATCTTGAACTCTCAAAAAGGGGCAGAGTTCAAATTGAGGCCAAGGCTGTGACCTAAACCAGGCAACCACACGTGAAAATAAAGGAAAACCTGAAAAATAGTCATCTTGAAACAAGTGGAAAATACTGGCCCTGAGGGAGGGAAGACTGATGGACAGAGATTTGTTGGGTCCAGAGATCTTTTGTCCCTCTCCAGGAGGTAATGGTCTTGAGTCACTCTTATCTGGGTCCTGGAAAATTTTCTGTCAGATGATATAGATTGAAGTTTTTACTCCCTCATGCAAGACTTCCGGTGGAGCCGGGCGGCAAAATGGCAGCGTCGCCGTGAGCTCCGTCGCACCACATTATGAAGCCCCGAGTTGACGGACCAGACCCGCTCCAGCGACTTACTACAGGCTAGCGGAAGACAGGGGGACAATTATCGCGCCCGAGGCAGCGCCCTGAGATTGATGGCAGCAGCGAGAAACTTAAAATATAAAAGGAAGGCGCGCCCCACAAAGCAAAATGGCGGCTTGAGGCGGGAATCGCACACTGCGTGGCGACAATGAGCAGATCGGAGAAGGTAATATTTAGAGGAGGACGAAGCGAAACGAGGGAGAGTTGAGCCCCGGGCATATGAAGGGACAGGAGAAGAGCAAACCAAAAGACAGTGTAACCCGCCCAGAGCTGGGAGAGAGCTGACGACCGCAGTGATGGCAAATGATTGCAGGACGGACGCGGCCTTGTGAGATCGGGGCCCTGATCTGCTGAGTTAAATACGCAGTAGTAGTTTGCACACTAAAGAGAGTGGCTTCCCTGAGTGTCAATACATGAGAGAAAAGGACAGAGAGCAGGCGTCCAGAAGACAGCGGAAAGCTTTTCTGGCACTCGAGGATTGTTAGGGCTTCGGCCCCACGGTGCATAAATGGATTTCAGGGGAAGCTCACATAATTTATGAACTGTACTAAAGGCTTACGTGGGCTGATAATTTTGGACATTTGGATTGCTACTTACAATTACATTCGTAGTCTGGGTAGGAGGTGACGGAGGGCTTCTCCGACTTTTGCATGGAGCAATATCTGAAACATATGCCCTCTGGAACCACACGCAGGGGAACAAAGTTTGATAAGGAGAAGGCATCTCCACCTAAAGCCAGTCAGAAAATGGCGGAACAGAAACAAACTGGTGTGGGAGAATTTACTGAAAAGCAACTAGCTCAGATTACCGCTGCGGTGAGCGCGGCTCTTAGCCCAAGATTTGATCTACTGGCGGGTCAGATGAAAAATATGGAATCTTCGATGGCAGATACAGAGAAGAGAGTGGATGAGGCTGAGAACCGGATTTCGGCAGTAGAGGATTTAAGATCACAGCATCTACAAGAAATAGCACGTCTGCAGGAACAGTTAAAGATGCAGCAGGACAAGTTAGAGGACATGGAAAACCGGGCACGCAGGTGCAATTTAAAACTTGTTGGATTGCCAGAGAGGGTTCCAGAAAGGTCTCTGGGGCCTCTTCTAGAAAAGTGGCTGAAAAAAGAGCTGGCTTTGTCGGATAGCTATGGAGAACTATGCATAGAGAGAGCACATAGGCTGGGACGCTGGCAACAGGGTATGCAGCGGCCCAGGATTGTCATTATTAAAGTGCACAATTATCTACACAAAGAGGAGATTCTCCATGGCTTCAGAACACGACGAGATTCCCTTTCATATGAGGGGTCTCCGATAAAAATCTTTCAAGACTATTCGGCTGGAGTCCAGGAGCAAAGGAGGCGATTCCATCCAATATGTGCAACATTAGCCAATAAAAACAAGAGATTTATGCTGATATATCCAGCCACTTTGAAGATACAGCATGAGAACCAATGGCATTCATTTCAGAAGGTTCAAGAAGCCCAACAGTTCGTAGATGCAAAATTGAAAGAGCCAGATCCATAAGAGTAACTGTGGCCCAGGGGAGCATGAACCATGGCAAGAAACCTCCTGGAGAAGGAATTGGAGGATTGGTAAATGTAGATGTGATGGCACTACCTAAGATTTACGGGCTCATTCACGAAGCACTTTGCCTCGTAATGTTCCAGGGGGCCTTCTGGTATGTGGCCTCTTAAAGTGCTTCGGGGATGTACCTCTTATTGTTGTTACTCCGGTTAGGAATTACAATGTTTGATATACTCTGGGTTGAAATGTTGGATTGAGTTATTGCAATATGAGATTTAAGTATGATCCAGAAACCAGACTCTAACACGCATGATAGAATAAATATAGAAGGGGGGAGGAATTGATACAGAACAAAGGGGGGAAAGGTCACGTTAGGGGCTTCATGTAGGTGATAGAAGTTCATACAGGTTCAGAGCACGGTGGGAGGGATAAGGGGGGGGGGGGAGGATATAAAGAGACAACAGAAGGGAAGTAACACACAGAGACACCAGATGGCAGCGCTATAGAAATGCTAAGTAGTAGTAGTAGTAGTATTCAGAAGAAAAAAGAGACAGTTTATTAGTAAAGATAACATTAGACAGGAGAGACACAAATTGGAACTTACTTACCATGTATTCTAAGAAGGCTGACACAGATGATGGAGTGATAGTACACTTAATGCGGCGACTGGGGAGGGGCTGGGACCCAGGTGCCGAACGATATAAAATAAACCAAGAGTGGATACCACATTACTATCTGTATCACATTGTAAATTAATATCATGGAATGTTGGGGGTATAACATCCCCATGTAAGAGGAAAAAATTTTTAAAACATTTAAAACATTTAAATGCTGATATTGTATGTATGCAGGAAACAAAGCTATCAGATTTGGAACATGACAAGCTCCAACAAAGTTGGGTTGGGCAGGTGCTCTATGCCTCAGCGGAGGGAAGAAAGGGTGGGGTAGCGATATGTTTTCACAAACGTTTGGCCTATTCAGTTAAAAAGGAGCTGCAAGACCCTGCGGGGCGGTATCTTTTGGTTAAATTATGGTTACAAGGGAGAGAATTATATATATTAAATGTGTATGCCCCCACGCCATCAGAGAGGTCATTCTTCCCTAATTTGCTGAGGCATATGACACCCTATCAAGATAAAGATCTGATTGTAGTGGGAGATATGAATTGCTTGTTGGACCCCGGATTAGATTGTACAGGGGTGAGAGGGCTTGCACATGTAGGACACAAGGAAGGGAAGGTGCTGAAGGAATTTGGACATTCTCTCTCTGTGATAGATGCTTGGAGGAACCTGCACCCAGAGACTAGGGAGTACTCACACAGATCGAGGGCACATGGAACATGGGGAAGGATAGACTATATTTTTGTGTCAGAGACACTGTTTCCTCAGGTCATCAATTCCAAAATGGAAGAGATACTGATCTCTGATCATAGCCCCGTATGGATTGAATTAGATGGTACATGCAGTTCGGTAACGTCTAGATGTTGGAGATTCCCGAGTTATTTAGCTAATGATAAATCTTTCCAAAAATTCTTAAAGATTCGATGGGATGAGTACACACATTTTAATAAAGCCCACCAATCTAACCCTCAATTATTCTGGTGCACGGGGAAGGCTGTCCTGAGGGGAGACCTAATTGCATATGTTGCGGCTAGGAGGAAAAGGTCTACATGTGGTTTAATTAATTTGAACAGGCAATTGGTAGGGGCAAGACGCCGATATTTGGCGCGGCCAACAGAAACTAACAAAGACAGATATTTAGCTATACAAGCCTCCATCAATTCGATGTTGCATGAGAATTTACTGAGAAATCAGACCTTCCAAAAATATAAGTTTAATAGGTTTGGCAATAGGGCCGGGGGACTTTTAGCAAGGATGGTTAAGAGGAAGGGCGGAAACCGGACAATCCCAGTAATTCGGGATAAGAGGGGGGGTGTCACTAATAAGCTAGAAGATATACAGAAAACTTTACAAGAGCACTTTATGCATTTATATAAGAAGGATCAATTAAAAGGGAGACCCGAAATAAGAGAGTTTTTAAGGAAAACTGATATGCCACAATTGGGAGCGGAAGAGATGGCTATGTTAGACTCTCCGATACAGCTGAAGGAGTTGCAAATCGCGATCAAGGGACTAAAGTCCCATTCAGCACCTGGGGTGGATGGATACTCCGGAGAGTTCTATAAAATCTTGGAGCTCTCCCTGTTAGGCCCTCTATACGCATACCATCAGGCGGTTATCTCAGATGGGAAGTTCCCACTGCATGAGAATACCGCGTGTATATCCTTATTACTAAAACCCGGGAAAGCTGCTGAAGAACCAGAGTCATACAGACCTATCTCACTAATCAATGTAGACATTAAGTTATTGGCAAAGATTCTAGCTGAGCGCCTTAAAATATACCTCCCTAAAATCATTGGGCCAGCACAAGTAGGGTTTATACCAGGGAGACAGTCGGTATTGCATGTCCGGAGAGCATTGATGTCCATGGCCCAGTGTAGATACCAGAAAATCCCTGGGCTGGTGGTCAGCTTAGATGCCGCTAAGGCATTCGATAGGGTCAGCTGGGACTTCCTGTTTGAATTACTTGAGTGGATAAAATTGCCCACTAGGATTATACGAGCAATACAGGCCCTCTACAATGATATGAACGCGCAGGTAGTGGTTAATGGCGGGACAACGACAAGATTTTCTGTGGAGAGGGGAACTCGTCAGGGTTGTCCCCTTTCACCTCTGCTATTTGATTTGACATTGGAACCGCTGCTTAGATCACTAAATTCGGACATTGGGATAAGCGGAGTGAGACTGGGAGATCAGGAGGTGAAAGTCCTAGCCTACGCGGATGACATTCTTACGTTACTCACTGATCCCCAACGATCATTAAAAACTGCATTGGAGGTAATTCGGGAATATGGCAATCTATCAGGGTTTTCCCTGAATTATGATAAATCGGGAGCGATGGCCCTTGACGAGACTATCCAAGCGCAATGGCAAGGGGAGTTCCCCATCACATGGGTAGGCTCTAAACTGAAATACCTAGGGGTGATGATTTCTAATAATTATGTTTCATTATATAAGGATAATGTAGGTCCCCTCATGGATATGACTAAATGTAAACTGACCATGTGGCGAGACTTACCACTAACAATTTGGGGACGAATTGCGCTTTTCAATATGATGATAGCTCCCAAATGGCTTTATGTATTTCAACAGCTACCCCTCTTTTTAAAATCTAGGGATGACAAATTACTCACTAAAATAATACAGGGGTACCTTTGGCAAGGGAAAAAACCTAGATTAACATATGAGCAACTTACAACGCCACGGGATGCGGGAGGAATGGGTCTTTTAAATATTAAGTTCTTGGCGGTTGCCTGCTCAATGAGACACATAAATGATTGGTACCGGGGGACTTCGGATTTCTCTGTGACTTCTGTAGAGGTCTCCAGGCTCCCCGGGATACATTTCAGCTCATTACTGCATACCGGGGTTGCTTTGCCTACGGATGCATTCAAAATACATCCATTATTGCGAGCTCTCAGGGAGACCTGGAGGTGGATATGTAGGAGACGCCACTTCTCGGCCCGGGTATCACCTTGGTTGTCGATTTGTAATAATCCAGCTTTTATACCGGGCCAGGGGGGTGGAATATTTCGTAAATGGGAAAAACAGGGAATGATGTACTTAGCGCACATAGTGACAGAAGAAGGGAAGATATACTCGTATCCAGAGCTTCAACAAAAATATAAGATCTCGGGAAATAACCACTTTGCATACTATCAACTAAAACACTATTTGGCCTCACTAGATTGGAAAGATTTAACGGAGGATGTAGTAGAAGTCCTTTCAGAGGATTTCACCTTAGGGGCTCAGCTGGCTGTTCCTTTAAAGTTTCACCATCAACAGCTTAAAGACTCAACGGCTGAGCTAGATTGCAAGGGGTTGGCAGGAAAATGGTCACGTGACTTAGAATATATGATTTCCCCCGAGATCTGTAAAACGTACTTGAAATCATTGTATAGACAAAGGTTGTCAATACCGCAGAGAGAGAGACTGTACAGATGGCTCCTAAGAACCCATATATCCCCGAACAGAGCATTTAAGGCTGGATTTGCAGAAAATGGAAATTGTCCGAAATGTAATTATGAGATGGCCTCACTGGGGCATATGTTCTGGAGCTGTAAACACATTAAAAGATTTTGGTTAAGGGTGGGGCAGGAGATAGACAGGATTTGGAACTGCACCTTTATTGGAGATCCTCTAATACTATTCAATAACTTTAAATATACAACAACACCTCCGGAGGGGCTCAAAGCGTTCTTGTGCATTGGAATGTACTATGGTATTAATTCTATTTTACAATTCTGGAGAGATGCGAAAGAACCTCCCCTACAGGTATGGCGGAGTCAAATGCTTAAGCAAATGCGAATTGACCGGTGTGGACTCCGAGAGATAGATAGTATACCGGGACAGAGGTTCAGGGCACAATGGGAACCACTGTGGGAGACCTTGACACCTAGAGGAAGGAGTTATTTATTAAACTTTTAATATTGATATTGCATTACATTGAACTTGGAACCTATGGTTTGGGGGAGGAAAGGGCAGACCATGAATAAGAGGTTTGAGAAGGCAAGTGATAAGCAGGTCTTCCCCCCCATACCATAGCAGTGGAGGGGGCATAGGTGGATACATATACACTGGTTTAAAGAACATAAGGGCCTTAGACCCTGTTGTTTGAACTCGTTTCTCTTGAATATAAGTTGGATGAACAAGTGAAGGTGTCACACCCTGTGTTAATGAAGGAAAGGGGTTGGGATGGACGAAGGGATGGGATTGGGGGGGGGTTTATAAGTAGTAGTAGTAATCATTGAAGGGGAAGAAAGGGAGGGATTCCGCCGAGACCATAAGAACACAAGGTTCGGTTGGAAGAGTTCTGGGATGGGTGGGAGGGAGAATGGGAGAAATAATTAAAAGTTTGATGATAGATGTTGTAATGGTATTGTAGAATTGAATGTCCTGGGGTTACACTGTGTGTACCCCCTGGCTATTGTTGTGCTAATATGTATCATCAATAAAAATGTTGAATCATACTCCCTCATGCACAAGAACTGGTAGGTCTGATTTACCTAAAAAAAAAAAAAAAAAAAGACCACATATTGGACACAGGGTGACACATATTGAAAAATGGCTGCATTAGCGCAGATAAAGCCAGCATGTGCCCTGGAAGATAAAGATGCGGGTGCTGGGGTTCCCTTTCATAGAGGGGGGAATTTTATCTTTGAGGCCTCCAGTCGAGGAACAATATACCTTCAGTCTGTACTTTCTATAAGCTAACTGCAATATAAGAATTTGGGGTTCCAAGCATTTTCTTCTTTATTCAGACATAGCTAATTTGTATTTATTTACAGAAGAATGAGCAGTCTCCATGCATCTAATATAAGTTGGCTGCAAGAATCAGCACTTCAGCTCCCCTCTCCAGCTGCCCCAGGAACAGAGAGACAAAAGCCCATGAGTGTTGAAGGAAAGCACAGGCCTATGTTTTCTGCTATTAAGAATTGTACAGTCAGTCAATGTAGGAATGTGGGGAAGTACAATGGCACGTATTCAGTGTTTCATATGGAAGTCCGTGGAAAGCATACTGTAGGGGGTCTGCACAGAAATGAAATCAGATGATCATGTAGAAATTATGTAAATAACAGGGATGTGTCTTATGTAAAATACCTGAAAATTAGGTAAATGTAATCAGTGGGGCAGTTCAATCTAATAATTTAACAACCCTGCACTGTAATTCTCTTTAAACACACATATAGGAAATGGGAATCCAGCCAATAGGAGACTCGGCAGCAACACATTTCACACACAGATATAAACCTTTGACTTGCTGTATATCTTCATGGACTCCCATATATCACAACTTTACTTTCATATAATTTTTTATTCAAACGCCATTTAATGTCAGCTCATATAAATTCTCATTAAAATTTATCTTCTACTTATTCTTAATCATAACACACTGTACTCAGACCCACACCAACATGGGCCATGTTTTGCCATGCTGCATCAGGGCAATAAATCCTATAACAAAAAATATATACCTATTTTGAGCTAAAACATTTTAAGACAATTACATAATATCCAATGCAAAAAAATTTGCCCACATACCTTACCTAAGATGCCATATCACTTCAGCGTCTCTTCAGTTATTTTGCATGGACGCTGAAAGCATCATCAATATTTATATTTCAATTGGCCCCAACCCTGGACCTCTAACTCCAACCCACCAATCAGCTTATTACAACAGAGACCCCTAATCAATCTCAAGATTTAACTCCTTGGGTGAAACAGTCCCTAATAAAAATATCCAATATTGCTCCCTAAAATTTAACAATTTTTCAATATCCCCTCCTTCCCATTCCATATGTATAATCTCCAAAACTCTGCACTTCATATCTACTACAGATAATCTTTAATCAATATAAAAAATCACCAAGAACAATATACAATCCTAATAGAAATATGTATTGAAAAGACAAAGCACTAATGTAAGCGATGCTTTTTACCATACTTTTCATACATATCTATTTTTTAGTTTTATGCTTCCTATTAGATTAGTTATTTATTTTCTACATATGAAATTGTTATGTATTTGTGATTTTAACTAAGGGGTCCTTTTAATAAGCCGCGGTAAAAATTGGCCTGCGGTAGTGTGAGCACGTGATTTTGTCGTGCCGGGCCATTTTTTACTGCATCTGGGGAAAAGGGCATTTTTTTAATGGGCCATGTGCTAAAATTAAAACTAGTATGTGCCTATTTACAGCCTGAGCCCTTACCTCCACCCATTGATCTAGCAGTAAGGGCTCATGTGCAACACATACGGTAACCATTCAACACATGCAAACAGCTGATTACCGCTACAATTGCCGTAGAAAATTAAAATAAAATAATTTCTACTGCTGGAATGAGTGCACGCCAAATCCAAAATTACTGCCAAGGGGTGTGCTAGCCTGACGGTAGTCTCATTTTGGCACATGCTGCATGCGCGTAGACTCTACCGCAGCTTAGTAAAAGGGCCTCTTATTATACTGAGACCCATTGTTTCACTTTTCAACATTGTATTTATGCTGCTCATGATAGTTTTTTGGGTGCTCTGTTTTTAGTTTCAACACCTCATCACAAAATGACATTTTAAACTTTCTGTGGATTGTTACTTCACTTTAACTATGTCCTTTGCATTTAAACACATTGCACTTTCCAGCACCTTTTTATTTGTTTAATTTATTTTGCAGATTTATACCCCACATTTTCCCCCCAGTTTTGCAGGCTCAAAGTGGCTTACAATGCACTGAATGGCTATTGCCAGATAGAGATGATATGGTTACAATCAAATTAGATAGAATAGAGGAAACAGGGAAAGTAGATAATAGGGAAAGGGTAAATGAGTCTAAAATGGTCCATAGATATGCTGGTAGGAAGAACTGCAGGTTATAAATTGAATCCAAGGAGTAGGCTGAACCTCTTCTGGCTGGAAGAGAGGTAAATCAACTGGACACACCAAGATGACCCTCTGCTTTCTGAGTCCTGGGGAAGGTAGTGGCCTTCTCGATTGAATACACATCCACCAGGTAAAGATGTGCACCTCGCTCCCTATCCAAAACAGCAGCAGTCTGGATTACCCCGGTATTACATCCAATTGTGAACAAATGACCCACAGTTCTTTCTTCGCAACGCACCGAAACTATATAATATTCCACTAGGGCTTCTGAACCCCTTGGGCTGGCTGCTTCTATGGATATCACAGTGGTGCCAACTGGTTGTGCTTCCTTCAAGATAGTGACATATTTTGGTTGAGTAAACATGGGTCCATCAAGTCCTTGGAGTATGACAGTCAATTCAGTTGTAGATGCTTTTTTTTCAGGCCCAAGGTCTGTGGCAGACACTAAGAGGTGATACATAAGATGTGAGGGCAGCATTGCAGATGCTACCCTCAGATCCCCACTGTAACAATCCAGAATAAGGGTTATGATTATATTTCCACCAATTAGTGTTGTTCACTTTACTTTAGGGTCCTTTTACCAAGCTGGGGTAAAAAAGGCTCTGCGCACCAGTGCCCTTTTTACTGCAGCAGGTAAAAAAGCCCCCAAACATACATAGCTTTCTCCGAGGACAAGCAGGCTGCTTGTTCTCACTGATGGGTGACGTCCACGGCAGCCCCTCCAATCGGAAACTTCACTAGCAAAGTCCTCTGCTAGCCCTCGCGCGCCCGCGCGCACCGCGCATGCGCGGCCGTCTTCCCGCCCGAAACCGGCTCGAGCCGGCCAGTCTTCTTTTGTCCGCACTCGGTACGGTCGTGTTTTCGCCGTGTCGAGCCCCGGAAAGTCGACCTCGCGCGTCCAAATTATTTTTGAGCGTGTTTTTTTCCTTCGGGAAAGCTTTGTTTAAGTCGGGAAGTGCTCCGGAAAAACCCTCCGCCGGGTTTCGTGTCAATCCTCCCCGTACTTCCAGCTTTTTGCCCCGGTAAGTTTTCTTTCGTCGTCGGGGTAGGCCTCTTTTCGGCCTCGGTCGAGATTTTTCTCCCTCTAAATTTTTGGTGCTTCAAATTTCGGCTTTTGATTTCGCCGGCGTGATTTTTCCGCCCATGACATCGAAGCCTTCCAGCGGCTTCAAGAAGTGCACCCAGTGCGCCCGGGTTATCTCGCTCACTGATCGACACTCGTCGTGTCTTCAGTGTCTGGGGGCCGAGCACCGCCCTCAGAACTGCAGGCTGTGTTCCCTGCTTCAAAGGCGGACTCAGGTAGCGAGACTAGCCCAGTGGAACGTGTTGTTCTCGGGCTCTTCGTCGGCATCGGCACCGGGATCTTCGAGTGCATCGACGTCGTCAGCGTCCAGACCATCTTCCTCGGCCGCCCTTGCATCGAGTGCATCGAGGTATCGGGCCTCTGCATCGGCGCCGAGACATCGGATAGCTGCATCGACGTCGGTGGTACCGGGACCTCGTCTCCTGATGTCGTCGGACGGTGGTGCATCGAGTGGAGTGCAGGTGAGGGCTGTCCATTCCCCTGCTGGTGGCGGTGAGCCCTCGGGTGGGTCTCCTCCTACCCTGAGGGCTCCTGCGGTACAGCCCCCCCGAGATCGACCCTCTTCGGTCTCGGCCCCGAGGAAGCGACGGATGGATTCTACGTCCTCCTCGTCGGTGCCGGGGAGCTCCGGTGACATGCTTCGGAAGAAATCGAAGAAGCATCGACACCGGTCTCCTCCCCGTGTCGGCACCGAGAGCTCTGGGTCGCCGAGGGATTCGGCACCCAGCAGGCATCGGCACCGAGAGGACCGCTCACCCTCTGTTCAAGAGGTGTCGATGCGCTCCACTCTGGACAGCCCGGAACAGCCTCCTCGCCCGGAACAGGTTCTGACGTCGACGCCTGCATCGACCTCTCAGCCTTTTTCTGCAGCCACTCTGAACGAGAGCCTCCGGGCCGTTCTCCCAGAGATTCTGGGAGAGCTGTTGCGCCCTACCCCTCCGGTACCGGCGGTGCTTGCGCCTCCGGTACCGTCGAGCGTGGCGCCGGCTGGCCCATCGCCCAGGTTGAGGTCCCCGACGTCGGTACCGCGTGCGGTGCCGACCGCGGCCACCTCCCAGGAAGGCTCCCCGACTACGTCGGCGGAGGGAGCTTCGCTGATGCGGGCGAGGGAGTCTACCTCTCGACGCCCCCATCGTGGACGTGGTTCCACCGAGTCGAGCAGGGCGAGGTTGCAGACACAGGTTCGGGAACTTGTGTCTGACACCGAGGGTGAGGCCTCGTGGGAGGAAGAGGAAGATCCCAGATATTTCTCTGACGAGGAGTCTGAGGGTCTTCCGTCTGATCCCACTCCCTCTCCTGAAAGGCAGCTTTCTCCTCCTGAGAGCCTGTCTTTCGCTTCCTTTGTCCGGGAGATGTCTACGGCCATCCCCTTCCCGGTGGTTGTGGAGGACGAGCCCAGGGCTGAAATGTTTGAGCTCCTGGACTATCCTTCTCCACCTAAGGAAGCGTCCACTGTTCCCTTGCACCATGTCCTAAAAAAGACATTGCTTGCGAACTGGACAAAACCCTTAACTAATCCCCACATTCCCAAGAAGATCGAGTCCCAGTACCGGATCCATGGGGACCCAGAGCTGATGCGCACTCAGTTGCCTCATGACTCTGGAGTTGTGGATTTGGCCCTAAAGAAGGCTAAGAGTTCTAGGGAACATGCTTCGGCGCCCCCGGGCAAGGACGCTAGAACCTTAGACTCCTTTGGGAGGAAGGCCTACCATTCCTCTATGCTCGTGTCCAAGATCCAGTCTTACCAGCTCTACACGAGCATACACATGCGGAACAATGTGCGGCAGTTGGCGGGCTTGGTTGATGCTCTTCCCCCCGAGCAAGCCAAGCCTTTTCAGGAGGTGGTCAGGCAGCTGAAGGCGTGCAGAAAATTCCTGGCCAGAGGAGTTTATGACACTTTTGATGTTGCGTCCAGGGCCGCTGCTCAAGGTGTGGTGATGCGCAGGCTCTCATGGCTGCGTGCCGCCGACCTGGAGAATAGACTCCAGCAGCGGATTGCGGACTCGCCTTGCCGTGCGGATAACATTTTTGGCGAAAAAGTCGAACAGGTGGTAGAGTCTCTCCATCAGCGGGACACCGCATTCGACAAGTTCGCCCGCCGGCAGCCTTCAGCTTCTACCTCTACAGGTAGACGATTTTTCGGGGGAAGGAAGACTGTTCCCTATACTTCTGGCAAGCGTAGGTACAATCCTCCTTCCCGACAGCCTGCGGCCCAGGCTAAGCCCCAGCGCGCTCGCTCTCGTCAGCAGCGTGCGCCTCAGCAAGGCCCCGCGGCTCCCCAGCAAAAGCAAGGGGCGAGCTTTTGACTGGCTCCAGCAGAGCATAGCCGACATCCAAGTGTCAGTGCCGGGCGACCTGCCAGTCGGAGGGAGGTTGAAAGCTTTTCACCAAAGGTGGCCTCTCATAACCTCCGATCAGTGGGTTCTCCAAATAGTCCGGCAAGGATACACCCTCAATTTGGCCTCAAAACCTCCAAATTGTCCACCGGGAGCTCAGTCCTACAGCTTCCAGCACAAGCAGGTACTTGCAGAGGAACTCTCCGCCCTTCTCAGCGCCAATGCGGTCGAGCCCGTGCCATCCGGGCAAGAAGGGCTGGGATTCTATTCCAGGTACTTCCTTGTGGAAAAGAAAACAGGGGGGATGCGTCCCATCCTAGACCTAAGGGCCCTGAACAAATATCTCGTAAAAGAAAAGTTCAGGATGCTTTCCCTGGGCACCCTTCTCCCCATGATTCAGCAAAACGATTGGCTATGCTCTCTGGACTTGAAGGATGCCTACACACACATCCCGATACTGCCAGCTCACAGACAGTATCTGCGATTTCAGCTGGGCACACGCCACTTCCAGTACTGTGTGCTACCCTTTGGGCTCGCCTCTGCGCCCAGGGTGTTCACAAAGTGCCTAGCTGTGGTAGCAGCGGCGCTTCGCAGGCTGGGGGTGCACGTGTTCCCATATCTCGACGATTGGCTGGTGAAGAACACATCCGAGGCAGGAGCCCTGCAGTCCATGCAGATGACTATTCGCCTCCTGGAGCTACTGGGGTTTGTGATAAATTACCCAAAGTCCCATCTTCTCCCAGTGCAGAAACTCGAATTCATCGGAGCCCTGCTGGATTCTCGGACGGCTCGCGCCTATCTCCCAGAGACGAGGGCCAACAACCTGTTGTCCCTCGTCTCACGGGTGCGAGCGTCCCAGCAGATCACAGCTCGACAGATGTTGAGATTGCTGGGCCATATGGCCTCCACAGTTCATGTGACTCCCATGGCCCGCCTTCACATGAGATCTGCTCAATGGACCCTAGCCTCCCAGTGGTATCAGGCCGCTGGGGGTCTAGAGGACGTGATCCACCTGTCCACGAGTTTTCTCGAATCCCTGTTGTGGTGGACGATTTGCTCCAATTTGACTCTGGGACGTCCCTTCCAAATTCCTCAGCCACAAAAAGTGCTGACCACGGATGCGTCTCTCCTGGGATGGGGAGCTCATGTCGATGGGCTTCACACCCAAGGAAGGTGGTCCCTCCAAGAACGCGATCTACAGATCAATCTTCTGGAGTTGCGAGCGATCTGGAACGCTCTGAAGGCTTTCAGAGATCGGCTGTCCCACCAAATTATCCAAATTCAGACAGACAATCAGGTTGCCATGTACTATGTCAACAAGCAGGGGGGCACCGGATCTTGCCCCCTGTGTCAGGAAGCCGTCAGCATGTGGCTCTGGGCTCGCCGTCAAGGCATGGTGCTCCAAGCCACATATCTGGCAGGCGTAAACAACAGTCTGGCCGACAGGTTGAGCAGGATTATGCAACCTCACGAGTGGTCGCTCAATTCCCGTGTGGTGCGACAGATCTTTCAGGCGTGGGGCACCCCCCTGGTGGATCTCTTCGCATCTCAAGTGAACCACAAGGTCCCTCAGTTCTGTTCCAGGCTTCAGGCCCACGGCAGACTGGCGTCGGATGCCTTCCTCCTGGATTGGGGGGAAGGTCTGCTGTATGCTTATCCTCCCATACCTCTGGTGGGGAAGACTTTGTTGAAACTCAAGCAAGACTGAGGCACCATGATTCTGATTGCTCCCTTTTGGCCGCGTCAGATCTGGTTCCCTCTTCTTCTGGAGTTATCCTCCGAAGAACCGTGGAGATTGGAGTGTTTTCCGACCCTCATCACGCAGGACGACGGGGCTCTTCTGCATCCCAACCTCCAGTCCCTGGCTCTCACGGCCTGGATGTTGAGGGCGTAGACTTTGCCTCTTTGGGTCTGCCAGAGGGTGTCTCCCGCATCTTGCTTGCTTCCAGGAAAGACTCCACTAAGAGAAGTTACTTCTTTCATTGGAGGAGGTTTGCCGTCTGGTGTGACAGCAAGGCCCTAGATCCTCGCTCTTGTCCTACACAGACCCTGCTTGAATACCTTCTGCACTTGTCTGAGTCTGGTCTGAAGACCAACTCCGTAAGGGTTCACCTTAGTGCAATCAGTGCATACCATTACCAAGTGGAAGGTAAGCCGATCTCAGGACAGCCTTTAGTTGTTCGCTTCATGAGAGGTTTGCTTTTGTCAAAGCCCCCTGTCAAGCCTCCTACAGTGTCATGGGATCTCAATGTCGTTCTCACCCAGCTGATGAAACCTCCTTTTGAGCCACTGAATTCCTGCCATCCGAAGTACTTGACCTGGAAGGTCATTTTCTTGGTGGCAGTTACTTCGGCTCGTAGAGTCAGTGAGCTTCAGGCCCTGGTAGCCCAGGCCCCTTACACCAAATTTCATCACAACAGAGTAGTCCTCCGCACTCACCCTAAGTTTCTGCCAAAGGTCGTGTCGGAGTTCCATCTGAACCAGTCAATTGTCTTGCCAACATTCTTTCCCCGTCCTCATTCCTGCCCTGCTGAACGTCAGCTGCACACATTGGACTGCAAGAGAGCATTGGCCTTCTACCTGGAGCGGACACAGCCCACCAGACAGTCCGCCCAATTGTTTGTTTCTTTTGACCCCAATAGGAGGGGAGTGGCTGTAGGGAAACGCACCATATCCAATTGGCTAGCAGATTGCATTTCCTTCACTTACGCCCAGGCGGGGCTGGCTCTTGAGGGTCATGTCACGGCTCATAATGTTCGAGCCATGGCTGCGTCGGTAGCCCACTTGAAGTCAGCCTCCATTGAAGAAATTTGCAAAGCTGCGACGTGGTCATCTGTCCACACATTCACATCTCATTACTGCCTGCAGCAGGATACCCGACGCGACAGTCGGTTCGGGCAGTCAGTTCTTCTGACCTGTTTGGGCTTTAGGATCCAACTCCACCCCCCGAGGGCCCTGTTTGTTCTGTTCCAGGCTACACTCTCAGTTAGTTGGTAAATTTTTTAAGTCAATCTCAGTTATGTCCTCGCCGTTGCGAGGCCCAATTGACCAATGTTGTTGTTTTGAGTGAGCCTGGGGGCTAGGGATACCCCATCAGTGAGAACAAGCAGCCTGCTTGTCCTCGGAGAAAGCGAATGCTACATACCTGTAGAAGGTATTCTCCGAGGACAGCAGGCTGATTGTTCTCACCAACCCGCCCGCCTCCCCTTTGGAGTTGTGTCTTCCCTTGAAGTGTATTGTCTTGCTACATACTGGACTGGCCGGCTCGAGCCGGTTTCGGGCGGGAAGACGGCCGCGCATGCGCGGTGCGCGCGGGCGCGCGAGGGCTAGCAAAGGACTTTGCTAGTGAAGTTTCCGATTGGAGGGGCTGCCGTGGACGTCACCCATCAGTGAGAACAATCAGCCTGCTGTCCTCGGAGAATACCTTCTACAGGTATGTAGCATTCGCTATGCGGTAAGAGAATTCTTTGTGCATGGCCATGCGGTGGGAAGCCCTTACTGCCACCCATTGAGGTGGGATAAGGGCTCCTGTAGTAATCCAGTAGTAACTGGGCAACATGCGGCGATGCCCGATTACCGTGAGATTATCGCCACAAAAGCCATTTCCGGGGGTTTTATTTTCCCCCAGGAAATGGCACATGCTTGGGGTGGGACTACCATCGGCAGCCACATTGAGCCGATGGTAGTCCTGGAAGAGCGAGCAGTAAGCCCACTTTGGGCTTACTGTCACTCTGTAAAAGGGGCCCCTCTGTTTTTCACTCATATACTTCTTCTGTCACATTGTACTCTTTATATTATGTTTAATTTTTTGGCTCTAATCATTGGCATTTGCTCATTGATATACATATGTTTTACATCTTAACTACATTCATTTCATTGACCTATTGTGTTGTCCATCTTTAACATAGTCCCTCTTTCCGTAGTAAGATTGGTCCGTATTTAAAGCATCTTTTTCACATCCAGCACTGCATTTTTATTTCACAGCATCATGTTCCTTTACAATCCGGTTCTTATAGTCTAATATGTTAACTCTTTGTGTTACTGTATTATGTATATATTATGCTTTGGGGTTTCACTTTTTGCGTCTGGCAAACTTTTTAAATTGCGTTTTTCTTGTTTCTACCATTAAAAAAAAAAAAGTTCCAGCATTTAAATTTGACATAGCACAGTTGTGGTGTTTTTTTTTTTTTTTTAGTTTTTACATTGTTAAATGAGCCTATGCTTCTACATATTTTAATTTGTTATCCTTTCGCGGTACTTTTTTTTTTTTACTCATTTGCATATTTTGCATTTGTTGCTTTTTATGCTCCAGTCTTTAGTATTATTTGCCATAGCATAGTCAACATGGTATATAATGTTTAACTTTTGCTACTAAATAGTGCTATGGTTCTCAATATTTAGTATATAGCTTTGCTGGTATGCATACTTAATTTGCTTATGTTGTGTTTCACGCTTCTCATGTATTTTTTTTCTTGAGTGTTTTCCTAGATTCATTGTTATAATTATTTCTTTGTCATTTCCATTGTTGTACCTGGCATTTTTATTTTTCTGGATTTAGACTTGCTTCCTGTACTGTACAGTCTGGTATTCCTGTGGTAGTGCTCTGGATGGGGCATACTGCAGTCAGATTTTCCTGTGGTAATGATCTGGACGGGACACACTGCAGTCAGATATCCCTGTGGTAATATTCTGGATGGGGCACACTGCAGTCTGGTATTCCTGCGGTAATGCTCTGGATATGGCACACTAATTTCAAAAAAAGAACTTACACATTGCATAATTCAAGATAAGTGCTTTTGGTGATTTATTTTGCATGACCTAGCTGTGTTGAGACTGTTTTTGCCACTAAATAGTCTTTTGTTTTGAAATTGAACTTTTCAGGAGGTTTTTTGGACCAATGATTATTTTTTTTCAACTGTGTGCACGCTGATCAGCTGATTTTGCCTAACAGCTGAACGCTATTGGACACAGAGCCAGTAGGATTGTGAGTTACAGGAACCCTGGCAGTGAATTGAGGGGCCCTTTTACAGAGTAGTGGTAAGCCCAACGTGAGCTTACCGCTCTCTCTTTCAGGACTACCGCCGGCCCAACGCGGCTGCCGACAGTAGTCCTGCCCCGAGTACACGCCATTTCTAGGGGAAAAAGAAAACCCCCGGAACTGGCTTGTGCTGCGTTAACCTGGCTGTAATCAGGCATCACCACACACTGCCCGGTAACTGCTGGGTTAGCGTGGGAGCCCTTATTGCCACCTCAATGGGTGGCGGTAAGGGTTCCCCGCTGTATGGCCACACGGTAAGAGTTAGCTCACTGCGTGGCCATTTTATTTTTTGGGGGGGGCTTTTATCGGCTGCAGGATAAAGGGCTCTGGCGCGTGGGAAAAACGGCCCCTACTGTTAGCACAGGGCCCTTTTTCCCACAGCTTAGTAAAAAGACCCCTAATTGCTTAGAACCTTTCTTTCATTAACTCATTGACGCAGATGTTCAAATACTTGAAAGGTATTAATATAGAAACAAATATTTTCCAGACAAGGGAAAACAGTAAAACTAGAGGACATGAATTGAGGTTGTGGGATGGTATAAGAGTAAGGTCAGGAAATTCTTTTTCATGGAAAGGATGATTGATGCCTGGAATGACCTCCCAAAGGAGGTGGTGGAGAAAAAAACAGTGACTGAATTCAAAAAGGCGTGGGATGAGCACAGAGGATCTCTAATTAGAAAGTGAATGGTATAAAAAAAACAAAACTTAAATGGTTGCATGTGTTTGCGTGTCGAGTGGCAACTTCAACTGTGAAGAACTAAGGCCTGCAAGCTTGTAGGGTCTGGATCCTGTATATGGCAATCCGGTTTAGGATGGGCTGGAGAGGGCTTCGACGGAAACTCCAGTAATTTGGAACATGAAATCAGTGCCAGGCATACTTTTACGATCTGTGTCTTGGAAATGACGAGGATTTGGATAGGCAGGAGTGGGCTTTCATGGCAACTTCAGTAGTTGGAACCTAAGGACAGGGCCGGGCAGACTTCTATCCAGCACTTGTATCTGGGAACAGTTCAATGCTGAATATCCAGGTATTAAAAAACCCACAGTGGCTGGCATTTGAAAACACATTGACCTCTACAGGGTTTGTCTTTTGTCTCGTATTCATCTAAGGAAAAATTCAGGGATTATCTTGTTTCTGCCATTCTAAAACAGCTAGCGAGCCTGAAGGATTCAGATCTCTAGGGCATGAGAAACGGCCATAGAAAAGTTGAGAATGTTGGAATCCTATGACTGGTGGTGGTTGGAATTTCACTGGGGGAAAGACGGTGGAATGTATCCCTTTATCTGTGGTCACAGGTTTTGTGAACTGTCTCTCAGGCTGCTCAAGTTTTAAGTTTCATATGTATATTCCACCTATTAGAAAAACTATCTAACTCTGGCTGCAGCCACCACAGTGGTTGAGGGTGAAGGACTGTGGAGCTGCAGCTGTGCTATCCTGCTACCTTTAGAGAACCCCTGCTACAAGTAAGTAACTTCATTTTATTCACCTCCTCCTCAGACCTATATCCAGGCAACATTGGCAACAGGCTAGGGAGTCCAATTTTAAAGGTACCAACTACACAGTTTAAAGAGGAGCCTGATCCCACTACTTTAGGGCCATGTGCATGTGTTGCTTCAGAGGAGAGTTCCTCTCTCTACTCCTCTTCTAGTTTTCAAATCTTTGGGATCTCTGCCAACCTCCTTTCACCCCAACCCCATACTCTCTGTGGTCTGTTGGGTCTAGTCTTGCCTAGGGACATCTAAGTGTTAAATCTGACAGAATGGTTTATTATAAGTATGTCAGAACGTTGATATGATTCACTTCGTGTTAATTGTAAGATATATAGGGATGGGGGGGAAGAGAGGGGGTTTCTCTGATAAATAAAGAAATAGGCATTTAAATCGTGTTTAGGATAAGAACAGAAAGGAAAATCTCACTCTCATTTCCTGTAAGAATCATGGCTGTTGCAAACCCTGCTGAGAGGCTGAGAGAAAAAGTTTCTTGTTCTATCTGTTTGGATTACTTTACAGACAGTGTCTATCTATAGCCTGTGGACACAACTTCTGTTGCTCCTGTATCACTCAGAGCTGGGAAGGGAGAGACACAGACTTTTCCTGTCCCTCGTGCAGGGAAACTTAGTACATAAGTATATAAGCACCGCCATACTGTGAAAAGACCAAGGGTCCATCAAGCCCAGCATCCTGTCTCTGACAGCGGCCAATCCAGGCTTCAAGAACCCGGCACCCCCCCCCCCCCAAAAAAAAAAATTAATAATGTTCAATGGACTTTTCCCTCAGGAATCTGTCCAAACCCCCTTTAAATTCCGTAAGAAGCTGCTGTCACTACATTCTCCGGCAACGAGTTCCAGAGTCTAACTACATGCTGAGTAAAGAAAAACTTTCTCCTGTTTGTTTTAAATCTACCATATTCTAGCTTCATCTCGTGTCCCCTGGTTCTGTTGTTGTTTGAAAGTGTAAACAAACGCTTCACATCTGTCCGCTCTACTCCGCTCATTATCATGTAGACTTCTATCATATCACCCCTCAGCCGCCTTTTCTCCAAGCTGAAGAGCCCTAACCTTCTCAGCCTTTCCTCATAGGGAAGTCGTTCCATTCCCTTTATCATTTTCGTCGCCCTTCTCTGCACCTTTTCTAATTCCTTTATATCTTTTTTGAGATGCGGCAACCAGAATTGGACACAATACTCGAGGTGCGGTCGCACCATGGAGCAATAGAACGGCATTATAATATCCTCGTGTTTGTTTTCCATCCCTTTCCTAATAATACTCAACATTCTGTGCGCTTTCTTAGCCGCCGCAGCACACTGGGCAGACGTTTTTAACGTCTTATCCACGATGACTCCCAGATCCCTTTCTAGGTCCGTAACTCCTAACGCAGAACCTTGCATGACATAGCTGTAATTCAGGTTCCTTTTACCCACATGCATCACTTTGCACTTGTCAACGTTGAACTTCATCTGCCACTTGCACGCCCAATCCCCCAGTCTTGCAAGGTCCTCCTGTAATTTTTCACACTCCTCCTGCGACTTGACGACCCTGAATAATTTTGTGTCATCTGCGAATTTAATTACCTCACTAGTTACTCCCATCTCTAGGTCATTTATAAATATGTTAAAAAGCAGCGGTCCCAACACAGACCCCTGCGGGACCCCACTAACTACCCTTCTCCACTGAGAATACTGACCATTCAACCCTACTCTTTATCCATAGTAATACCCTACCTCCAATCCCATGACTCTCCAGTTTCCTCAGGAGTCTTTTATGAGGCTCTTTGTCAAACGCCTTTTAAAAATCCAGATACACAATATCCACCGGCTCCCCACTGTCCACATGTTTGTTCACCCCCTCAAAAAATGCAGTAGATTGGTGAGGCAAGACTTCCCTTCACTAAATCTGTGCTGACTTTGTCTCAGCAGCCCATGTTTTTGTACGTGCTCTGCAATTTTATTCTTGATAATAGCCTCTACCATTTTGCCCGATACCGACGTCAGACTCGCCGGTCTATAATTTCCCGGATCTCCTCTGGAACCTTTTTAAAAAATCGGCGTAACACTGGCTACCCTCCAGTCTTCCGGTACCACGCTCGATTTTAGGGATAGATTGCATATTACTAATAGTAGCTGTACAAGTTCATTTTTCAGTTCTATTAATACTCTGGGATGAATACCATCAGGTCCTGGCGATTTACTACTCTTCAGTTTGCAGAACTGACCCATTACATCCTCCAAGTTTACAGAGAATTTGTTTAGTTTCTCCGACTCGCCTGCTTCAAATACGTTTTCCGGCACCGGTGTCCCTCCCAAATCCTCCTCGGTGAAGACCGAAGCAAAAAATTCATTTAATTTCTCCGCTACGGCTCAGTCTTCCCTGATCGCCCCTTTAACACCATTTTCGTCCAGCGGCCCAACCGATTCTTTAGCCTGCTTCCTGCTTTTATGTATCTAAAAGAATTTTTACTATGTACTTTCGCTTCTAATGCTAACTTTTTTTCAAAGTCCTTTTTTGCCCTCCTTATCTCCGCTTTGCATTTGGCTTGGCATTCCTTATGTTTTATCATGTTACTTTCAGTTGGTTCTCTTCTCCACTTTCTGAATGATTGTTTTTTGGTTCTAATGACTTCCTTTACCTTACTGTTTATCCACGCCGGCTGACGTTTGGTCTTTTTTCACCTTTTTCTAATACACGGAATATATTTGTCCTGTACCTCCAGGATGGTGTTTTTTTTTTTTTGTTGAAGTCTTTATTGAGTAATATAAACAGAACACATAATATACAATGTACGGCTCGTTACATCTTTCCCAAGTGAGCCAACTATAATACAATATTTTTTATCAGCAAATACCTTGTACAGTCATCAGTCCCACTTTAATCACATGTTGTACTTCAGTTTTTTTCATTTTATGAAAACCCTCCCCTCCTCACTCCCTATTAACCTACTCCCCCATCTACTTCCCCACAGGATGGTGTTTTTAAACTGCATCCATGCCTGATGCAAGTTTTTCACCCTGCGAGCTGCACCTTTCAGTCTTTTTTTTCACCGTTTTTCTCATTTTGTCATAATCACCTTTTCTAAAGTTAAACGCTAGTGTATTTGATTTCCTATATTCACTTCTCAGCAGAGGAACTTCAGACCTAACAGGCAGCTGGCAAATGTAACAGAAATAGCATAAAAACTCAGTCAAAATTCAGTGAGACCAAAAGAGGAGAATCTGTGTGAAAGGAATGAAGAAAAACTGAAGCTGTTCTGCGCAGAGGATCAGAAAAGTATGTCTTATTTGTAGAGTCCCGGAATCACAAATTTCATACTGTAATCCCCATAGAGGAAGCTGTGGAGGTGTGAATCAGTATCTTTATTATCAGTGTGTCCTGGGGTCACAGATCTCACCCTGTGATCCCCACAGAGGAGGCTGTTCAGGACTATAAGGCATTTGTCAGTATCTTTATTATCATAGGGACCAAAGCAGAAGGACATGCAGTACAGCTTGCTCTGCACACCAATTTCACCACTAAATTAACTTGAAAAAATTCCATGGCCATGCGGTAAGCAAGGAGCATGTCAATTACTGTCACGTTAAAAATGTGGCAATAATCCACAGCTCATTATAAAATGTCACCTTTGCTATCTGTGACTGAGCAGTGATTACTCATGCACTGATAGTAAAGGTAATGTTTAAAAAAAAAAAAAAAAGTTGTGGTAGTCTAATGTCTTTAAACCCTTCCTAAAATATCAGATCGGCTGGGGAAAAAACTCCAAAATTTTGCAGCAAAGGGCTTTTGGAGACTGCATGCTTGCTTGACCTTATTGAAAGAATCTGCTGTGGTTGTTTTGATGGCTTTTATCAACATATGTTTTGTCTTGCAAGGTTCCGCGTTAGGAGTTACGGATCAAGAAAGGGATCTGGGTGTCGTCGTCGATGATACGCTGAAACCTTCTGCTCAGTGTGCTGCTGCGGCTAGGAAAGCGAATAGAATGTTGGGTGTTATTAGGAAGGGTATGGAGTCCAGGTGTGCGGATGTTATAATGCCGTTGTATCGCTCCATGGTGCGACCGCACCTGGAGTATTGTGTTCAGTACTGGTCTCCGTATCTCAAAAAAGATATAGTAGAATTGGAAAAGGTACAGCGAAGGGCGACGAAAATGATAGTGGGGATGGGACGACTTTCCTATGAAGAGAGGCTGAGAAGGCTAGGGCTTTTTAGCTTGGAGAAGAGACGGCTGAGGGGAGATATGATAGAAGTGTATAAAATAATGAGTGGAATGCATCGGGTGGATGTGAAGCGACTGTTCACGCTATCCAAAAATACTAGGACTAGAGGGCATGAGTTGAAGCTACAGTGTGGTAAATTTAAAACGAATCGGAGAAAATTTTTCTTCACCCAACGTGTAATTAGACTCTGGAATTCGTTGCCGGAGAACGTGGTACGGGCGGTTAGCTTGACGGAGTTTAAAAAGGGGTTAGATAGATTCCTAAAGGACAAGTCCATAGACCGCTATTAAATGGACTTGGAAAAATTCCGCATTTTTAGGTATAACTTGTCTGGAATGTTTTTACGTTGGGGGAGCGTGCCAGGTGCCCTTGACCTGGATTGGCCACTGTCGGTGACAGGATGCTGGGCTAGATGGACCTTTGGTCTTTCCCAGTATGGCACTACTTATGTACTTATTTGTTTTTTTCTCATCAACTGTTTATTTATTTATTTAGATTTTGCTCACACCTTTTTCAGTAGTAGCGCAAGGTGAGTTACATTCAGGTACACTGGATGTTTCTCTGTCCCAGGAGGGCTCACAATCTAAGTTTGTACCTGAGGCAATGGAAGGTTAAGTGACTTGCCCAAGATCACAAGGAGCAGCA
The DNA here is from genome assembly GCF_901765095.1 of Microcaecilia unicolor. Classification (NCBI taxonomy): domain Eukaryota; kingdom Metazoa; phylum Chordata; class Amphibia; order Gymnophiona; family Siphonopidae; genus Microcaecilia; species Microcaecilia unicolor. Next base: position 227,908,604 of record NC_044033.1, on the reverse strand, counting down.
GTGGGATTTGAACCGGATTGCAAGACCGGTGCTCTAACCACTAGGCCACTCCTCCACTGTTCTCAGTGATATCGCTCTACTTCTGATGCAGGCGGTTGCTGAAACGTGGCAGTGTTAGGTCCTTGTTTAAGAATTACTTATTTAATAAATTCCCCCTTTTCCATACTGGTGTTTGTTTCTTTTGCCTTCTTCTGTGACTTGTTGTCTCTAATTTTGATCACCTTTTGTGGTTCCAGCCTCTTTTGTTTCTATGGACCAAGAAAAGGAGCTAAATTAACCCAGCTATTTCTGGCAGGTGTGGGTTGAAGGAATGAGGATCACAAATCTGAAACTTTGCTTTATCAGTCCAGGAGGTGAAGAGTTCAGCTGCCACTAATAAGTGTTTCAGAAGTCACACTGCTAAACTAGTCAACTTTCTACAAGTTCTTGGTCTTCTTTCATGTAAGAATGATGACTGCTCTAAACACAACTGAGAGTCTGCAAGAAGCAGCTTCTTGTCCCATCTGTTTGAATTAAGTTACAGAACTGATGATCTTAGATGGTGGATACAGTTTCTGTCATTCTTGTATCACTCTGAACAGGAAGGAGAGAGACACAAACTTCTGTCCCCAGGGGTGGCTCAACCCATTAAGGAAAACTAGACCATCACCTAGGGTAGCAGCTTGTGGGCGGAATCAAAGAACAGCTGCCGTCAAAGCAAATACAGTAGATTCTGAGAGCCAGCCAAATTCAAAACAACTTTCACCAGGGAGAGTGAGCAGTTTTCAAACAGTGCATTTGTCAAGATTATTCTGGGAGGGGTGTTATTGGAGTGATCATAATTGTTGGGGAGGGGGCTAAAAGTTAAATTGGGAGACGGGAACAAGGCTGAAGGTTTGTCCAGGGCACCGCTCCTTGTGAGCATTGCCTCAGGTACAAATTTAGATCGGGAGCCCACTGCAGACAGGAAAACACCTACTGTATCTGAATGTAACTCACCTTGAGCTACAACTGAAAAAAAGTGTGAGCTAAATCAAATCCTCTCCCCTACACCAATGAGCCTCATGAAGGGTGGGCTATGAGTGCTCTATACCACCATTAAAAGGGGTTGTACTACTAGAAGGGGACTCTGGCAGGCCAGGTGTATCATCAGATGAGTTCCCACCTCTCACCAAAATAAACTTTTCTCCCCTCCCATGGACTTTCTGGGCACTGGAGGGCTGCTGAGTTGCTGCAGGCCCTGAATTATAAAATGGAAGTCAATCAGATTGAAAATTATTTATTTATTTCTAACATTTATAGACCACAGAATCTACCATTCTTGGCGGTTTACATCATTACATACATAATCACATAATTAAAAAAACATATATATAAAAACATATTATCAAAGAGACAAAATAAAATCATTCTATCATCACATCAGAAGGCTGTAGAAAATTAGCCTGCAGGCTCCATAGAAATTCTAGAAATTACCCCACAAAGTACAATGGCTCCCTAACCCAAAGTGCTTCTAATCTATACTGTTATTACTCTGCCCCTAAAGGACTGTATGTGGATATATGTGCACAGTGTGATCTCAGACAGCGACGGTCTCCAGGAAAAATTTATGGAAAGAAGATGAGGACTGACAAGCAGAAAAGTGAATGGAAAATAGGTTTTATTCTTAGCATTTCAATTGTCAGTGTTTCAGTATTTATGGCACATCATAAAACATTGAGATTTAACACAAATTATATAGAAGTACAATGAGTCCCTGTCCTGCTAACTTAATATTCTTCCACCCTGAGAACAGAGCTGTAGATGTACATGTTATTCAGAATATGTGATCCGTCTCTGTCCCTCTCACTGTGTCACCAAGTCCCCTCCTCACATTTACAGGTTCTAATCCCATCTCTGTCCCTCTCATTGTGTCACTGAGACCCCTCCTCTCATTCACAAGCTTTAATCCCATCTCTGTTCCTCTCACTATGTCAGAGACCCCTCCTCACACTCACAGGCTTGTTGTGTATAATTTTTTGATATTGTGGGCAGTGTTTCCATCATAATTACACTTGGTAAATACATATTTAACATAAATTAGTAAAATCCTTCCACCTCTCACAATCCTGCCAGAGACTGCAGCTGTAAATCCTGAGCCTGACTCTCTCATTCCCAGGATGCCACTGGCCGAATTCGTAGAGTTGTATCAGTACTAAAGAATGGTCGGAGTGTCTCTGTGAAGGTACTGGTGAAGGTGTGTAGAAGAGATTTATCATTTAAATTGTAAAGTGAGACCTGTCCTGCCTTGTAGTCCAGGAAAATCCCCACTGCCTGAGGTCTCTCTCTTAGATAAAGCGGGATCTCAGGTGAGGTGAGGGTTGAGTATTCTTCATCCCACAGCCTCACTGTCCAGTGTCCATCCCCCAGGTACACTTTGCTGCCCCCGTTGTTCCTCAAAGAATCTTTACACACTCCCAAAATCCAGAAACTTGCTTCTCCCACCTGCACCTCCCAGTAATGTCTCCCCGAGGTGAAGCTCTGACACCCCAGCACACCATCTCTAATATCAAATTTCTCAGGATTGTCCGGCAGGTTCTGTCTTGGTCCTACACTGACACTTTTCTGATCCTCAGACACAAGGAGCATAGGATGAGCAGTTCCAGGATCCTCCAGAGTCACATCCACTGCAGAAAGAAGCACATTAATAAACGTGAGCACACACTTTTCATTGGCTTCCCACACACACACACCTCTAACCTTCATTGGCTAGTTCCTCAGTCAGTGACTAATTATGACAGGAGTTCCACTATTGGCTATTATTCACTGGCAACCTCCTAGAGCTCAGTGTTCCCCAATAGACTGTGTTTATGTCTCCATGACTTAATGAAAGAGAGGATCTGATTGGTTAATTATCCGCCAGGATTCCTATAACTCACAACCCTACTGGCCCCCTGTGTCCATTTCACATTCAGTTATTAGGCAAAGCACTGTGCAGCACTATTTCTTCTCAGCAGGCAATGGAAAGACATCTGCATAGACAGAATCTTCACCTTATTGCAGGGAGATTGCCACGGGAGGGGTTCCTCAGGGGCCCAGGCCCCCCCATTCTTGACTCAGACCCCTCAGTGTCTGTGCGTATACTTGTCTGACATCCTCCCACCCCACAATCTGTGTGATCCTCCACATTTCATAGTCCCCTGCGTACCTTTTAATAGCAGATTTTCACTGCCAGCAAGAAAGAACTAATACACACTGCTCATGTTGGCCCCACAGCCTTCCCTCTGATGCAACTTCCTGTTTCCACATAGTCGGGAATACATCATAGGGAAGACTGGTATGTAAGAGGGACAGTTGTTGGGAGTTTTCGGCTGGTGGGGCTTGGCGATCCCTGCCAGCCATATCATAGGTATGCTGCTACTGGGTGGACTTGTGCCCACCTGGGCCCATCCTTGGCTATGCCACTGCTCTCAAAGCAGCTTCACCTCTAGCTATCCCCGGAAGCTCTCTCTCTGTAGCATCCTATGTGGAAACAAGAAGTTTTGCAGAGAGAAAGCTTCTGGGGTCAGCAAGGGGGGGGGAGGATGCCTTGAGAACCCATGCTGCTGGAAGGTCATACAACAGCAGTGACAGTTGGAGGGGGCAGGGAGGGAAGGGAGTGAGATGCAAGACTGCAGGGAGGAGGGAAAGAAGAGAGCAACTGATCTATGAGATGTGGAGGAGGGAAACAAATGCTAGATTGTGTGTGTGGGGGGGGGGGGGGTGAGAGATGCCAGACTGCAGTGGGAAGAGAAAGTTTGAATAAGGAAGGTGGTGGGAAAGAGAAGGGGAAAGACACTGAACTCATGGTAGACATAGAAAATAAGTTTCAAATAGACAGGACACCTGAAAATGGATGGTACTTTGGAGGGAGGGGAACAGAATAGAAGATAGATGACAATAAGGGGTGGGGGAAAGATGAGGACAGAGTAGAGGATGGCATGGGGGTGGGATAAAGGGGGCAGAGTAGAAGATGGATGGCACTAGGGGGTAGGGGAGGGGAACAGATTAGAAGATGGATGGGAGAAGGAAGGAGAGGGAGAACAGACTAGGATGGTGACTGAATGGAAGTGTTGGGGAGCAGACCAGGGAACTACAAATGGGAGAGATTGAGTGGTAGTTTGTAGGGGATAGTGAGTACTTAACAATTGGTAGTTACAAGTGGGGGTATGTTGATGTGTTGGGAGAATAAATGAAGGTGTGAAATGGGGGTAAGAGAAAGGAGATAAAGCGTAGGGATACGTTGAGACATAGAGAGGCATTATCGAACGGGGTGCTCAAGTTTTCCTGGGGCTGTTCTCTCAGGACGTCCCTGTGAAGGGGTGGGAAAACCCGTATTATTGAAACAAGATGGACGGCCATCTTTCGTTTCGACAATACGGTTGGGGACGCCCAAATCTCCACATTTAGGATGACCTTACGAGATGGTCGTCCCCAATTTTCAGCGATAATGGAAACCGAGGACAACCATCTCAGAAACGACAAAATCCAAGCCATTTGGCCATGGGAGGAACCAGCATTTGTAGTGCACTGGTCCCCCTCGTAGTGCACTGGCCCCCCTCATACGCCAGGGCACTGCAGTGGACTTCACAGTTTGCTCCCAGGTGCATAGCTCCCTTACCTTGGGTGATGAGCCCCCCAACAAAAACCAACCCACTCCCCACAACTGTACACCACTACCATAGCCCTAAGGGGTGAAGGGGGCACCTATATGTGGTTACAGTGGGTTTCTGGTGGATTTTGAAGGGCTCACATTTACCACCACAAGTGTAACAGGTGGGGGGGGGGGGGATGGGCCTGGGTGCACCTGCTGAAGTGCACTGCACCCACTAAAACTGCTCCAGGGACCTGCATACTGCTGTCATGGAGCTAGGCATAACATGTGAGGCTGGCAAAATAAAAAATAGTTTTTTTTTAGGGTGGGAGGGGGTTGGTGACCACTGGGAGAGTAAGGGGAGGTCATCCCCGATTCCCTCCAGTGGTCATCTGGTCAGTTCAGGCACCTTTTTGAGGCTTGGTCGCAAGAAAAAAATGGGCCAAGTAAAGTCGGCCAAGTGCTCGTCAGGGACACCCTTTTTTTTTTCCATTATCGGCTGAGGACGCCCATGTGTTAGGCACGCCCCAGTCCTGCCTTCGCTACGCTGCCGACGCCCCCGTGAACTTTGATCATCCCTGCGATGGAAAGCAGTTAAGGGCGCCCAAAATCGGCTTTTGATTATGCTGATTTGGGCAACCCTAAGAGAAGGATGCCCATCTTCCGATTTGTGTCGGATTATGGGTGCCCTTCTCTTTTGAAAATAAGCCTGATAGTGTGAATGACCTGAAAGAATGGAGAGAGACTGAGTGGCATTGAAAGTAATGGGGGTACTGGGGAGGGATAGGAGAGGAAGGGGAAATGTTTCTGAATGGGTTGAGTGAAAGCAGAAATGAGGTGAAAAAGATGGTAAGAGAGAGGTAATAGGAGATGGGGTAGAGAGTAAAAGAAGAATGGTCTTGAGGGAAGAGAAGGAAGGATAGACAGTGTTGGAGCTGGGGCTAATGATAAAATGAAAGGTAGTGGAGGGTAGGTTAGGGCTGAGAGGGTCTATACAAAGTATGGAAATGAAGGGGGGTAAAAGATGGGGGGTGGCCAATGGGCACTGGGAGTGCTGGAAGGGATGAGAGGGAAATAGGAAAAACCAGTAGGTAGATGAGATGTGAAAAGGAGGAGACTGAGGTCTAGAGGGTGAGAGAAATGGATTATGAGGGTAAAATCAAATGGGCTTATCTAAACACAGAGAAGATAAAAGTGGGGGTTAAAAAACATAAAAAGAAAGAGCAGTTCCAGAGAGATGTAGAGAAGGAAAGGAAGAAGACAGAAGAGAGAGAGAAGAAATAGAAAGGCCAGCCTGGTAAAGAACTTATGAGAAGACTAGTAAAAGATGCCCGTTTCTCACAGAAATGAAATGGGCACTAGCTAGCTAGGTTATCCTCTGAGAGAGTGTGTGTGTGTAGAGTGTGTGAGAGAGAGAAGAGAGTGTGTGTGTGTATGTGTGAGAGAGACAGTGTGTGTGTGTGAGTGTGCTACAGAGTGTGACAGAGAGTGTGTGACAGACAGAGAATCGCCCTCTATATATTAATCCTATATATAATAATTTGCACCTCCAACGTTCTGTGTCTGGATGGCTGGGTTCGTAACATAATTCTCATTGGTCCGCTGTCGCATCGGAACGTGATGATGTCAGACAGCGGACCAATGAGAGGAAAGCAACAGTAGCACCAGCCACCAAAACAACGTTGGAGGTCGCATCCCCTCCTTCCACCCCTGTCCTCAGAATTCCAGGCTCCCCCTCTCCTCTGAGTTCCAGGCCCGCCCCCTCCCCTCCCCTAACAGTTCCATGCCCCCGCGCCTCCCTCCCTTTCTCTCTGTCATTGGCAGCCTGACCTGCGCTGGCCGGCCTCTTCACGCAGTCCTGCGTCTGCCCCTCTCCTTCCTTTGTGCCGGCTGTAATTTTAAAGTTCTTACCTCAGTGTACGCCGGCAGAAAGTCGAGCATGCACGCCGCTTCAGACTGCCTTCCCTTGTGTCTCAGCTCTGCCTCTGGTCCCGCCCTCATTTCCTGTTTCCGAAAGGGCGGGACCAGAGGCAGAGCTGAGACACAAGGGAAGGCAGTCTGAAGCGGCGTGCATGCTCGACTTTCTGCTGGCGTACACCGAGGTAAGAACTTTAAAATTACAGCCGGCACAAAGGAAGGAGAGGGGCAGGCGCAGGACTGCATGAAGAGGCTGGCCAACGCAGGTCGGGCTGCCAATGACAGAGAGAGAGGGAGGGAGGCACGGGGGTCTGGAACTCCGAAGACAGGGGGGCATGGAACTGTTAGGGGAGGGGAGGGGCGGGCCTGGAACTCGGAGGAGAGGGGGAGCCTGGAATTCGGAGGACAGGGGTGGAGGAAGGGCGTGCGACCTCCAACGTTGTTTTGGTGGCTGGTGCTGCTGTCGCTTTCCTCTCATTGGTCCGCTGTCTGACAACATCACATTCCGGTGTGATGCCAGACCAATGAGAATTATGTTACGAACCCAGCCATCCAGACACAGAACGTTGGAGGTGCAAATTATTATATAGGATTAATGCAAGATAAGTGGGAAACAGAGTAGGACCAACCCAATTAGAGAAATAAAATGTTCAGAAAACAAAGGGCGAGAGAAGTGGAGATAGTGGACATGGGGGCTGTAGGGTGACAGAAAAGAGATACCAAGTCAGGATGGAGCAAAGACGGGAAGGAATGGAATGGGGAAGATGCTGGCTTAGAGCAGGAGGAAAGAAAGAGGAGATACTAGATCAGGTAGGGAGGAAAAAGGGGATATGGGAATATGCTGGACATGGGGGCTGGATTTGTAGGGTGAAGGAAAATACTGGACATGGGGTGAATAGGAAGATAGAGAGGAGATGCTGGATATTGGGGGGGATAAGAAAACAAAAGGGGTGCTGACATTGGATGGGGATTGAGACAGAGAAAGTGGTATGCTGGACATGGGAGAAATAGGGAGATGTTGACACAGAAGAGGGAGCGGAACATGAAGGGATACATGATAAAAGGGGGAGTAGGGTGTCAGAGGGGGGGGGGAAGGGAAAGAGGAAAAGAGAAAGTGCTGGAAGAGAGGGAGAATAGCAAAAAAACTGGGGAATAATGTATTTATTTATTTATCCCATATTAGCCCAAGAAGAGCTCAGCTTCAATGTGGCTTACATCACAAACATCAGTAGAATGATACACATTTTGAAAAGTATCAATTTTTACAATACATCATAGGTTGAAATTTAAAATGAGCTGTTTCAACATAAGTAACAATAATTCTGAAATACACAATTCTATATATTGAGAATTGATAGAATAATAAAAGCAACTAAGTTGACAGTTTCAATATAGAATTGATAAATAAGGAGATTCAACTAGAATCATAGTGAGTAAAATTATACTAAGTAATGTAGTGCTATAGAAATGATAAGTAGTAGTAATAGTAGTAATATTAGATAGGTAATTTTTAATTATAGAGTAATCAAGTAAGGATTCAACTATCCGAGAGATAGGAAGTAATTAGAGAGTTAGAATATGATATATAAGGATCAAATATTGTTCAATTCAAATTAGTTCTTTATGTTATTAAAGGTTGAACTGAAAAAAATGAGTTTTCAGTAAGCTTCAAAACATCATGTAACAAGCAAAAAAGCCCGTTTCGCAAAAAAATGAAACGGGCGCTAGCAGCGATTCTTCCCTCCCTTCCCATCCTCGCCCATCCTATCCATGTGCAGCGATTCTCCTCTGCCCTCCCCTCCCCTTAGTGTCCCGCAATTCTGTCCTCCCCTCCATGTCCTGCGATTGTTGTATGCCCTGCCCTCCCATCTGTGTCCCACAACTCTCCCCTCGCCTCCCATCCCATCCATGTCCAGCGATTCTCCCCTCCCCTCCATGGCCAGTGACCCTGTCCTTCCTGCCGCCCTGCCTTTACACCGTTCATCTTACCTGAGGTCGCAGCAGCGGCAGGCTGGGCTCGAATCGCCTCCAGCCTTCCCTTGCCTTCCCTCTCAGTGTCCCGCCCTCCTCTGACGTCATTTCGTCTTTACACGAGGGTGGGACAATGAGAGGGAAGAGAACGCTGGAGGCGAGCTGACTTCAGCATGCTGTTACGAACCCAGCCAGCCTGCCATCCAGGGAAGCAGAGTTCCAAATTATTATATAGACCATTTGTGTATCTGATTTGTTTAGGAAGAGAGTTCCAAGTTTTGGTGTCTTGATATGAGAAGTTGGCAATATGAATTGTTTTGTAGGTTACATTCTTGCAGCTAGGGAAATGTAAGATAAGATATTTCTTAGATGATGTAATAGCAGGTAATGATGTAATTACATGGTGGTAATTCAATGAGATCATTCATATAGGATGGTGACTTGCCATGCAGAATTTGATGAATAACTGCCCCACAAAATCCCCATAATTACCATTGGGAGCATAAACATTAACCCGAATATAGCTGTCCATCCAAAAGCAGTATCACTAATAAGTATCTCCCCATTTTATCCCATATTACCTTCTGTACCTGCCAAGGCCTAGAGTCTTTAAAAATGATCAACACCCCTCTGACCTTAGTACCATCAGCAATGGAAGCAAAATAAATGCCGGGGGGGGGGGGGGGGTACCTGCAATGCCTGAAAAGCTTCTTATGTGCTGGCTTCAGATATGTCTCCTGGATCAGGGTGACATGTACCTTAAGGCAAAGCAGCTCCCAAAAGAGAAGCTGTCATTTCATAGGCACATTTAATCCTCGAACATTAAGAAGCACCAAAGAGAGGTCACCCTAACTCACTGACACACCACACAATAATGCTGTAGCCTAAACCCTTCCCACCGCTCTCCTCCCTCCCTCCCCAAACCCCCTTACATAGTAACATAGTAAATGATGGCAGATAAAGACCTGAACGGTCCATCCAGTCTGCCCAACAAGATAAACTCATTTTGCATGGTATGTGATACTTTATATGTATACCCGAGTTTGATTTGTCCCTGCCTTTCTCAGGGCACAGACCGTAAAAGTCTGCCCAACACTGTTCCTGTACTAAAAGTTCTGAAGCTAATGTCGAAAACCCTTAAAATTTACACTCCAGCCCATCCATATCTATTCAGTCATGATCAGGGCATAGACCATAGAAGTCTGCCCTTCACCGGTTTTACTTCCAAATACCGCGTCACCACCCAATCTCCACTAAGATTCTGTAGATCCATTTCTTCTAAACAGGATTCCTTTGTGTTTATCCCACGCACATTTGAATCCCATTACTGTTTTCATCTCCACCACCTCCCGCAGGAGGACATTCCACGTATCTACCACCCTTTCTGTGAAAAAATACTTCCTGACATTACTCCTGAGTCTGCCCCCCTTCAACCTCAATTCATGTCCTCTAGTTCTACCACTTTCCCATCTCCGGAAAAGGTTAATTTGCGGATTATTACCTTTCAAATATTTGAATGTCTGTATCATGTCACCCCTGTTTCTCCTTTCCTCCAAGGTATACATGTTCAGGTGGGGAAGTCTTTCCTCGTACGGTTTGCAACGCAAATCCTATGCCATTTTTGCATCCCTGGAAAAGCCAGTGAAATCACCTGCTTGAGGAAGTGCTCTCTATTACCTACCCCCAATGTTCTAACAACCAGGTAAATAACAGCAGCAATAACATGTAAACATTTAAACCCGAATATGCTAACCAACTTAACTGGATCACAGTCCAAAGCAAGTGTGCTATAACAGTTTCTCATCCTAGGGAGGCACAGCCCATCCCCAGTGCAACCAAAATCAATCCCCCATGTCTCCTGAGAAGCATAACTTAGGAAACTCACCTACGCTGAATTCTTAGGGTAGCTTACTGGCAGATTGTTGACGCTGCAGGTGCTTGTGGCCTTTCATCACCCTCTGTCACTTCGGGTGGCCCTTCACCACAGAAGAAGACTGTTCAGATGGTGGAGCTGTTCCTGCTTTGCCCTCTGGGATAATTCCATGGGCCTCCTCCAGCGTATGGATCTGGTGTAGTTGTCCATTCTTGTAGAAGAGGAGTGCAAAAGGATAGCGCCATCTGTATTTAATCCCTAGCTCTCGTAACGAAACAGTGAAGGGTCCCAGCTCAGAGTGTCACTTGAGGGTGGCACTAATTATAAATCTTGGTAGACTTTCACTTGCTTGGAATCCCACTGGAAAATTGTTGGCCTGTCATGCCACTTTAAGAATCTTCTCCATCTTATAATCACAGAAACAGGCCACAATGTCTTTGGGCTGATCCCAGGGTTCCTCAGAGCCTTATGAGCCCACTCCAAAAGAAATCGATGCGGGTCAACTGTGGTCTGCCTATCGGACAAAAGAGTGCTGGCTGCTGAACCACTGTCTCACAATCCATGTACATGGGGGTATCCGGGTAGACCCTTGAAGCGTAGAATCCATTTCTGGCTCTAGTTCTCCAAATCCTCTAGCTTGTCATATAAATTGCCGGTGCCTACACAGAGATCTCCAACTGCCGGTCAAGTGAGCCCAGGACTTCCACATGCTCTTCTAAGCATTCTTCTGCATCTTCAATTCGGTCCAGCTCCTGGATTTTTCCATGCAGATCCGTTCTCAGCACTTCCAGGACAATGCGTAATGCCTTGATATCTGCTTGCATCTCCTGCAACCATTCCTTCAAGTCCCTGATGGGGTTCAATGGGAGAACTGAGGGCCCAACACCTGCCCCAAACAGGTCAGGTGGAGAATCAGCAGCGGGAAGCAGGGCCTCTGGTTCAGTTGCTGCTGCAGGGTCTGCTGTGCAGCCAGGTGCAGTGCCGCCTTCATATGTGAATGCCATTAAATCCACTGCGCCTACTCATCATGGTGGATCCTCCACCTAACAAGCCCCCACAGAGAGATATTTTGGGTGCTGGGTGTGCTCAGATTGCGGTAAATCGCTACTTGCTGCATGGGGTGGGATGGAACGCATGGCTCAAGCAGCCATACTGCCTGATAACATCACTTCCTCCCGATGTAAAATATATGTTTAAGTTAATAGTATGATGGTCCAGTGTGCAGTGTCAGGGTTGGTATTGTTTTACATTTTCAGATTACATAATTAAACTGCTACTTCAAAGGTATCTACTTGATTTATTAATACAGCTTATAAGAAATTTATATTTGTTAAAAAGCAAAGTTGAAGGTTATATGTGTGCCATTGTGGTAATTATATTGAAGGGTACTGTGATGTGTGTTCAGATGTTGACCAGACACAAATCTACTATAATGGCAAAGTTTAATTTATGGAATAATGCAACTATATTTAAAAATGTCAGTATTTCCAAAGAAAAGTTCAATATATATAAAAACACACCACCAATGTGTGGATAATGTGGAATTACCAAGGAAGAACCCATTGTTTTCAATACTCCAAATATAAAACGGGGGGGGGGGGGGGGAGACCTTACATGTAAACTGGTAACTTCATATGTCCACATACCAACAGATACTACCAAATACCAATATCACCCATAACAAAGGCCACCAGCTAGACATGCTAGCCTACAGACTCGAGAATCATCTCAAGATGAAATCATAGATGCCTTATGGACACCAACCCCATGGTCAGGCCATTATAAGCTAACATTCATCCTGGAGTGGCCAGAATCGGATTAAAAGAGAGTCCACAACACCCGACTCAACTCTGAAAAAACAAGAGGAAAAATCGATGCAGAACAATTCTGGCACAACATAAACCAAAGTTGTGTGCTAGATCAACACGACATAACTACCTTTCTAAATGTATGGGACAATGAGAGCAGTAGAACACTGGACAAAATAGCACCAGATAAGATGAAAAATCACCACAGGAAAACAATACACCTGTGGTTCAACCAGGAACTATCGCAGATGAAATGGATTCGCAACAAATCAGATGAAAACTGAATGCAATAGCGCACAATGATCCAAAAGTACAAATCTGATATCAGGAAAGCCAAAGCAAAGTACTATGAAGAAAAGGTAGGAGGTCATCTACTAAACTACAAAAAACCTTTTGGGCTGGTAAATGGTCTCCTGGACACACAGGATCTGACAGCGGACAACAGACATTTGATTTACACAGGTGATCAATTCTCCAACCCACAAAAAGGGTCACATACTAGACCTGGTATTCTACAAAAGGGTGGATATCCCAGAATTCTGGGATAGCAGTATTGAAATAACACCCCTATCATGGTCAGATCATTTTCTAATTAAATTCTCCCTAAGTGACCACCTGAAACAAATGGCACCTCCCAGAGTTTGGAAGGAGATCAGAGACAAAAAAGCTGACCACTGAGAATTTCCTAGAGGCCTTGGACTATCCAAATGTAGATGAAAAGACAACAACAGTGTCAGAATAAGTTGACATCTGGAATGCACACTTAGCCAATACCTTAGAGAAAATAGCACCACTAAAAAAGGTCTTATGCCCCACTCAAAAATGCTCACCTTGGTTTTCTCCAGAACTTCAGATCCTTAAACACGAAGGACGAAAACTGGAAAGGAGATGGCACAAATCTCACCTGGATGAAGACAGGCTAAACTGCAGGAAGCACATGGCAAAGTACCTCAAAGCCTTAACAGCAACCAAAAAACAGCATTTCTCTCAATGCATTGCACAGGCTGCCAATTCAACCAAGCAGCTGTTCAGTATAGTAAACAGACTACTGCAACCCCCACAACAGAACCAGCCTGCTCAGTCTAAACTGAACTGCAATGATTTTGCTGCATACTTTGCCAACAAAATTAATTCACCACCAGGATTTACAGGCAATCCCACCCAGTCCCCAACCAGTCAACAAGAGGTGCACAAACTCGCCCTCTCCTAACAGAGACAAATGGAACACTTTTAACCTAATGACAGAGGAAAGCCTTGACAAAATCCTAAGAGACCTTGGACCAACTACCTGCTCCCTCAATCCCTGCCCATCAAAGATAGTGCAGCAGGCAAGTATAGGCCTTATAGAAGGCACCACAAAAACTGTGAACACCTCTCTTTCTAATGGGCAACTACCAACAGCATTAAAAAGGGCAGTGGTCCGCCCTCTGCTGAAAAAAAACCAACCTTGACCATGACAAACTTTAAAGTTACAGGCCAGTATCCAACATCCCGTTTCTAGGGAAACTCTTAGAACAAACAGTCTGTGTTCAACTTAATGAGTGACTAGAAAAGAGTAACTGGCTAGATCCATATCAATCTGGATTCAGACCCGGTTATGGAACAGAAACAGTCCTCGTATCCCTGCTAGATGAACTTCACAGAAACCGAGACAAGGGATTCGCCTCGATTTTAGTACTGCTAGATTTCTCAGCAGCTTTTGACACTGTGGATGATGATATCTTGCTAGCATGACTGACAGAAACAGGTATCAATGGAACAGTACTTGCCTGGTTCAGATCTTATCTATCAGACAGGCAACAATCCATAATGTTTGGCAGCAACTCATCACCACCGTGGACACCACAAGGATCAATACTGTCACTGTCACCTATTCTGTTCAATATCTAGCTCAAGCCACTAGCTGAGTTGATTCGGTCAATGGACACTCAGCTCTACATCTATGCGGAACACTCAGTTCTACTTCTATGTGGATGATGTGCAGCTACTCATACCCATTGAACTTGACTTATCTACAGCCTTGAATAAACTGATTACCTGTCTAACATCAATTCAAGAATAGGTTAAACACAACAAACTTTGCCTGAACCCAAGTAAAACCGAGCTTCTCTGGGTCCCTAACACAACATACCTGACATCAAAATCCCTTTTGGGAAGTACGAACTCCCCCTCAAATCACAAGTCAGGAACCTTGGAATACAGTTAGATTCAACACTTACTCTGATTCCCCAAATCCAAGCAACCTTCAAGAGCTGCTTCTACTATTTGCAAGAGCTACGCTGCCTCTCTCCTTACATTGAGATGGTAAATCTTATCCCAGTTGTGCATGCCATGGTAACATCAAGACTGGATTACTGCAATGCACTATACAATGGTCTGACTACAAAGGGCCTGCACCAGCTCCAGTTGATTCGGAATGCATCAACAAGACTCACAGAAGGTTGCAAGCGACATGACCACATCATACCATTTTTGCAAAAACTTCATTGGCTACCAGTACAATAGAGGGCTAAATTTAAATCTCTATGTCTGATCTTTAAGGCCCTGAAAGGAAATGGCCATGAGTATCTGAAGAATAGAATGAACCTCCACATACCGCCAAGGACACTAAGGTCCTCTCAAGGACTTTTACTAACCACACCCTTTCCAAAACACATTACATGATGTTATACCCGCAAGCAAGCCTTCTCTGCAGTAGCCCCCACTCTGGAATGCATTGCCTGAAAGGCTCTGCTTAACACAAGACTATCTCTACTTCAGGAAGCAGGTGAAAGTTTGGCTCTTCAACCAGGCCTTTGACAGATTGTAAAAGCCCCGAGGCCGTGACTGGGACACTACCCAAGATAAGAAAACATGTCTATTTAACTCTCTTGCTCCAGCTTATCGCACCTCATTCCAAACATGTATAACCACGTCAATCTAATGTTCAGGTTAATGTTAGCCTTCCCATCCTGCACTCATATGTCTGATTATTGTATATCTGATTAACTTAATGTAAGCCACACAGAACTGAGTCCTCAACTCAGACATGTGTGACAGAGGCGTAGCCAAGTTTTGATCTCAGGGAGAGCAGACTTTTATAAAATAGGCACCAGTTGGTGTCAGCTAGACAGCAGTGTTTGTGTTGTTGCTCAAGGGCTGTGGCGGGCAATGATTAATACTGGCTGTCTCTGTTGCGTCCTGCCTACAAGGAAACAGTAAGTTACATCAGGAGGCAGGATGCAGAAGAGGTCCGTGGACTGGCCAGAGCAAGCATCCTGTCTTCTTAACTTCACTGGGCTCTGGAGCACCAATATATCTACTATTGGGAAACTGGAACAAGCTGCACCATTACACATTCCTACACAGATACTACATGCTAGCAGAATCCTTCACCTCAGTCACACATGCAGAACATGGACAGAACTTCATCTATATAAGAGTAGCCATACTGGGTCAGACCAATGGTCCGTCTAGCCCAGTATCCTGTTTCCAATGTAGCCAACCCAGGTCACAAGCACCTGGCAGAAACCCAAATTGTGACAACATTCCATGCTACCAATATAATGCAGATAAGGGAGCCACAAAAAAATATAACAACAAAAATTGAAATAGAGACCCCTCCCTGCCCAAGGAAGCCAGACTCTAAACAGTGCAATACTAGTAAAAAAAAAAAAAAAAAGACATCCATTTTCTCTTGTACTTTGCAAAATAAAAATAGAAAAAAATGTACATTTTACAAAGCAGGTACATCTTAGTTCTTACAAAGTATTAAATAAAAATAATTTCTTCTACTTTTGTTGTCTGGAAATTTCGCTGGTCCCAGTCTTTTTTTCCATGTTCCATGAGTCATCCTTACAAATTCTTTTTCAGGTTGGTCTTTCCATTTCTTCGCTTGCCTCTTGTCTTCTTCCTTTCCTTCTCTACATCTGTCTCCAAGTGGACCATCCTTTTTTCCTCTGCACCACTATTTGTCCTGTCCAGCATCTCCCTTCTGTGTCCCTTGTCCCTATCCTACCCCCAAGTTCAGCATCTGCCCTTTCTGTGTCCCCATCTCCCCCCTTTTTCAGCACAAGCCTATCTGGTCTCCTCATCTCCCCCTTTCTAGCATCTGGTGTCTCGACCTCTCCCTTTTTCTAACATTGTCCTGTGTCCCCATTTTCCCAGCATTACCCGTTACCATCTTCCCCCTTTTCCAGCATTACCTCTTTGTCCCCAATCTCACCCCTTTTTCACCATTGTCCCTATATCCCCCTTCCAGTGGTGCCCCTCTGTGTCCCTATCTCCTCCTCCCCTTTTCAGTAGTATCCCTATCTCCTCCTCCCCTTTCCAGTAGTGTCCCTATCTCCTCCTCCCCTTTCTAGTAGTGCCCTCATCTCCTCCCCCCTTTCCAGTAGTGCTCCTCTGTGTCCCTATCCCCCTCCTTTTCAGTAGAGCCCCTATCTCTCCCCCTTTTCCATAGTGCCCTGTGTCCCCATTTCTTCTTTTTCTAGCATTGCCTCTTTGTGTTCAGTGTCCCTTACCCTCTCCCTGTCCAGTATTGACTCTTTGTCCTTCTCCCTCCTTGTTCAGCATTTGCTATATCCTTCTCTCTCCCCATCTCTTTCAGTGTTCCCCATCCTCCTTAGGGCCACATATCTCCCTGGCCTGCTCCCACGGTTCATCCTCTGGCAGCTCCAAGGAGGTTTTAATAGACAGGAGACCAAGTGAAATGTTAAAACCAATTAGGCCAGTCTCAGTTTCCCCTTCCCCACACAGCTGTCATTGCCACATTCTCAAAAGAAAGCAAGCAAACCTATGAGTTGCTGCATCCACGTTGTCATTCTATTATTGGTAGCATTTGTATTTAATCTCACATTTTCAAACATGTCGATTTGTGCAGTATACGGATGTACACAGAAGTATAATAAAAGAATAACTTTTCATAGGAAGAGTAGTAATTTGTTATAAATCATAATCAGTGTGTCATTTGGAAGGGCTGGTTATAGGGACACTCTAGCATGTGTTATATGAAATGAACTCTCTATACCTGACTGCTTAAAGTACTCTGTCACTTATGAACTTTAATGCAATGCCACTCTGTATTTCTCATTCTGATAATGGCGATCGCCACTACGGCATAATGTAAGCCACACTGAGCCTGCAAATAGATGGGAAAATGTGGGATACAAATGCAACAAATAAATAAAATATGTAAACCACACTGAATCAGACTTTGCTTGGGATAATCTGTGATATACATGTAAAAAAAAAATCCTTTATCTTTCATGACACTGCCTATCCTGCTGGATAGTGATGGCACAAGGGAAGCAAGTTTGGCCCAGTGAAGACTAACTCAAAATAACTTGTTCCTTAGCTGGGCCCTAGTATTAGCATATTTAAAATGCAACCATACCATGCCTCTGTGGCTATGTTCCAGTAATGTTAAACAATTAACTAGATTTCTTGAAAGGATTATATAAATGTAGGATGCATGACTAGGGACACAAACATATACTTATTTATCCAATATCACAATTCCTCATGTACTGCCACAAAACAACTTTTTTAGGGTGGATAGTGTTCCTTTTATTATCAACCAGATAGAGATAAGAGTTTTCAGTTTTGGCACAGTATAAGTCATCATAAGAACAAAATAAAAGAAAACATATGGACTGCATTAGGGGCTTATTGCCCATTTATGTTTAAACAAAAGAGATCTGCATGAAACAAAATATTTAATTTTATTTTGACTTATAAAATCACATGCCCCTGAAACATGTTCAAAAAACAGAATAATCCATTTGTGTATCTAAAAGGTAAACTTCTACAACACAGATGAAGATGTGATTCCATGTGCCCCAATGAAAGTAGAGTTTAATTCTACTTCCATTTAATTTCAGTATATTCTATCATCTGAAACAGCTTTAGCATTTTTACAGAAGGACCAACAATAAAGAACAACAACGTATATGTAGCAGATTGTAAGTTTGCTTGCTTTGAACGTCAACAACGGCTGCACGGGGGGGGGGGGGGGGGGGGAGTGGAAACAGATGATCAAAATTGGCTTCACCCTCTCTTCTGCCCGTCTCTCCCATCCCATCCGCGTGGTCACTTTTTACATTCCTGAAGCCTTCTCCGTCTCCCTCCTGCGCAGCACCGGCGATTCGATTCATAGTCAGCTGTATGTCAGCGTCGGGGCCTCTCCTCAGGCGCGTCCCGCCTACTCTATTGCAACTTCCTGTTTTCCGCAGAGGTGGGAACGCGCCTGAGGAGAGTGAGGCCCCGACGCTGGCAGAAGGCTGACTGTGAATCGCCGGTGCTGCGCAGGAGGGAGATGGAGAAGGCTTCAAGAAGTAAAAAGTGACCACGCAGACGGGACGGGAGAGACGTGCAGAAGAGGACTCGGGAGGGAGCAGAAAAAAATATTTATTGCCACGAGGCGCATAGGCGCCATTTTTTCAAAACAGCTGTCCCCTGCGCCTCTCCTAGCTACGCCACTGGTGTGTGGGATATAAATCCAAATAAGTAAAGATATTCACCAGACTGTTTAGTTGCCTTCACTGTTGACCTGTGTAATCATAGATTTAAAAAAAAACAAAACACCCTCCAACTCCTTCCCAACAGTTTAATCAAAATGGTAATCTTCAATTTAATCTTTCTCTGAGCACTTGTATAAACCTTTACGGGTTTCATTCCGTGCACATCACTCAAGGAGTGCAATAGAGCATTTAACATAGGGGCCCTTTTATTAAAGCTAAGCACACTGTAAATGCTAAGAAGCTCAGAAGTATAAAATGGGCTTCTTAGCATTTAGTGTGCTCTAAGCTTGAATAATTACTTTTATATCTTAAAAATACTTTCTGTTAGTTGCTAAACACAAATTTTGTAGGGCCCAACCAAAGTCTTATACTTGATGACACATCCCATTTCAAAGAGAATTAATTATACAATAAAAAAAGTCAAATTAGCTGACAAAATCCAGCTGTTTAACATGTAACATGTGGGGCATATGTTTGGGTTCTTAATCTTTGAAATGGGTTTCAAGACTTTGTACACTCATGAATTATCTATCAAACCATATCATGTGATGATCACTATTACATAGGTGGGCACCCACCCGGATATTGGAAACACTTCCTCCATTCGTGAGCACTAGATCCAGCACTGACCCTTCCCTCATGGGTTCCTTCACCATTTATCTGAGCAAGGCACTTTGACAGGCGTCCAAAATCTACTACTACTACTATTTAACATTTCTAAAGCGCTACTAGGGTTACGCAGCGCTGTACAATTTAACATATAAGGACAGTCCCTGCTCAAAGAGCTTACAATCTAATGGACAAATGCACAGTCAGTCAAGTAGGGGCAGTCAAATTGGGGCAGTCTAGATTTCTTGAGAGGTATAAAGGTTAGGTGCCGAAGGCAACATTGAAGAGGTGGGCTTTGAGCAAGGATTTGAAGATGGGTAGGAAGGGGGCTTGGAGTAGGGGCTCAGGAAGTTGATTCCACGCATAGGGTGAGGCGAGGCAGAATGGGCGGAGCCTGGAGTTGGCGGTGGTGGAGAATGGTACTGAGAGGAGGGATTTGTCCTGTGAGCGGAGGTTTCGGGCGGGAACGTTAAGGGGAGATGAGGATGGAGAGGTAATGAGAGGCTGCAGACTGAGTGTATTTGTAGGTGAAGTAGGAAGTACTCCTGTAGCCAGGACCTGCCCACCAGGGGATGTATTATCCTTTCGCACCGAGGATATATCTCCAAATGTTGCCCGGGAGGGAAAGGTTAGGACAGCTGTTGTACTTGGTGATTCGATCATTAGGCATATAGATAGCTGGGTGGCTGGTGGACGTGAGGATCGCCTGGTGACTTGCCTGCCTGGTGCGAAGGTGGCGGACCTCACGTGTCACCTAGATAGGATTCTAGATAGTGCTGGGGAGGAGTCCGCTGTCTTGGTACATGTGGGTACCAATGACATAGGAAAATGTGGGAGAGAGGTTCTGGAAGCAAAATTTAGGCTCTTAGGTAGAAAGCTGAAATCCAGATCCTCCAGGGTAGCATTTTCTGAAATGCTACCTGTGCCACGCGCAGGGCCCAAGAGACAGGCAGAGCTCCAGAGTCTCAATGCGTGGATGAGACGATGGTGCAGGGAGGAGGGCTTTAGATTTGTTAGGAACTGGGCAACATTCTGGGGAAGGGGGAGCCTATTCCGAAAGGATGGGCTCCATCTTAACCAGAGTGGGACCAGGCTGCTGGCATCGGCGTTTAAGAAGGAGATAGAGCAGCTTTTAAACTAGAAATGGGGGGAAGGCCGACAGTCGCTCAAAAGAGCATGGTTCGGGATAAGGTATCTTTCAAAGATATCACCATAACAGGGAAGATAGAGTATCCTGATAGTGAGGTTGCAAAAGAGATTGTAGTAGATCGGGTATCTTTAAATAACAATAAAAATCAGACAAAAGATTGCCAATTAATACTGTCAAGTACTAAGCATGATGTACTTAGGAACAACAAACATAGTTTGAAATGTCTATATGCGAATGCCAGGAGCCTAAGAAATAAGATGGGGGAGTTAGAATATATTGCACTAAATGAAAAATTAGATATAATAGGCATCTCTGAGACCTGGTGGAAGGAGGATAACCAGTGGGACACTGTCATACCGGGGTACAAATTATATCGTAGTGATAGGGTGAATCGGATTGGTGGAGGGGTAGCATTGTATATTAACGAGAGCCTTGAATCAAATAGATTGAAAATTCTGCAGGAAGCAAAACACTCCTTGGAATCACTGTGGATTGAAATTCCATGTGCAAAGGGGAAAAGGATAGTGATAGGAGTGTACTACCGTCCGCCTGGCCAGGACGAACAGACGGATGCGGAAATGTTAAAGGAAATCAGGGACGCAAACAAACTGGGCAACACAATAATAATGGGGGATTTCAATTACCCGCATATAGACTGGGTTAATGTAACATCTGTACACGCAAGGGACATAAGATTTCTTGATGAAATCAAGGACAGCTTCATGGAACAGCTAGTTCAGGAGCCGACAAGAGAAGGAAAAATACTAGACTTAGTCCTTAGTGGTGCTCATGATCTAGTGCAGGGGGTAACGATACGAGGGCCGCTTGATAACAGTGATCATAATATGATCGGTTTTGATATTGGCATTGAAGGAAGTGAAACTAGGAAATCAAGTACGCTAGCGTTTAACTATAGAAAAGGTGATTACGACAAAATGAGAAAAATGGTGAAAAAAAGACTGAAAGGAGCAGCTCGCAGAGTAAAAAACTTGCATCAGGCGTGGATGCTGTTTAAAAACACCATCCTGGAGGTTCAGGACAAATATATTCCACGTATTAGAAAAAAGGGAAAAAAGACTAAACGTCAGCCGGCGTGGCTAAACAGTAAGATAAAGGAAATCATTAGAGCCAAAAAACAATCCTTCAGAAAGTGGAGAACAGAACCAACTGAAAGTAACAGGATAGATCATAAGGAATGCCAAGCCAAATGCAAAGCGGAGATAAGGAGGGCAAAAAAGGACTTTGAGAAGAAATTAGCGTTGGAAGCAAAAATACATAGTAAAAACTTTTTTAGATACATTAAAAGCAGGAAACCGGCCAAAGAGTCGGTTGGGCCGCTGGACGAAAATGGTGTTAAAGGGGCGATCAAGGAGGACAAAGCCGTAGCGGAGAAATTAAATGAATTCTTTGCTTCGGTCTTCACCGAGGAGGATTTGGGGGGGACACCGGTGCCGGAAAGAATATTTGAAGCGGAGGAGTCGGAGAAACTAAACAAATTCTCTGTAACCTTGGAGGATGTAATGGGTCAGTTCAGCAAGCTGAAGAGTAGTAAATCACCGGGACCTGATGGTATTCATCCCAGAGTATTAATAGAACTAAAAAATGAACTTGCGGAGCTACTGTTAGAAATATGCAATCTGTCCCTAAAATCGAGTGTAATACCGGAAGACTGGAGGGTAGCCAATGTTACTCCGATTTTTAAGAAAGGTTCCAGAGGAGATCCGGGAAATTATAGACCGGTGAGTCTGACGTCGGTGCCGGGCAAGATGGTGGAGGCTATTATTAAGAATAAAATTGCAGAGCATATACAAAAACATGGACTGATGAGACAAAGTCAGCACGGATTTAGTGAAGGGAAGTCTTGCCTCACCAATCTAATGCATTTTTTTGAGGGGGTAAGCAAACATGTGGACAATGGGGAGCCGGTTGATATTGTATATCTGGATTTTCAGAAGGCGTTTGACAAAGTGCCGCACGAAAGACTCCTGAAGAAATTGCAGAGTCATGGAATCGGAGGTAGGGTATTATTATGGATTAAGAACTGGTTGAAAGATAGGAAGCAGAGAGTAGGATTGCGTGGCCAGTATTCTCAGTGGAGGAGGGTAGTTAGTGGGGTCCCGCAGGGGTCTGTGCTGGGTCCGTTGCTTTTTAATGTATTTATAAATGACCTAGAGATGGGAATAACTAGTGAGGTAATTAAATTCGCCGATGACACAAAATTATTCAGGGTCGTCAAGTCGCAGGAGGAATGTGAACGATTACAGGAGGACCTTGCGAGACTGGGAGAATGGGCGTGCAAGTGGCAGATGAAGTTCAATGTTGACAAGTGCAAAGTGATGCATGTGGGTAAGAGGAACCCGAATTATAGCTACGTCTTGCAAGGTTCCGCGTTAGGAGTTACGGATCAAGAAAGGGATCTGGGTGTCGTCGTCGATGATACGCTGAAACCTTCTGCTCAGTGTGCTGCTGCGGCTAGGAAAGCGAATAGAATGTTGGGTGTTATTAGGAAGGGTATGGAGTCCAGGTGTGCGGATGTTATAATGCCGTTGTATCGCTCCATGGTGCGACCGCACCTGGAGTATTGTGTTCAGTACTGGTCTCCGTATCTCAAAAAAGATATAGTAGAATTGGAAAAGGTACAGCGAAGGGCGACGAAAATGATAGTGGGGATGGGACGACTTTCCTATGAAGAGAGGCTGAGAAGGCTAGGGCTTTTTAGCTTGGAGAAGAGACGGCTGAGGGGAGATATGATAGAAGTGTATAAAATAATGAGTGGAATGCATCGGGTGGATGTGAAGCGACTGTTCACGCTATCCAAAAATACTAGGACTAGAGGGCATGAGTTGAAGCTACAGTGTGGTAAATTTAAAACGAATCGGAGAAAATTTTTCTTCACCCAACGTGTAATTAGACTCTGGAATTCGTTGCCGGAGAACGTGGTACGGGCGGTTAGCTTGACGGAGTTTAAAAAGGGGTTAGATAGATTCCTAAAGGACAAGTCCATAGACCGCTATTAAATGGACTGGAAAAATTCCTCATTTTTAGGTATAACTTGTCTGGAATGTTTTTACGTTTGGGGAGCGTGCCAGGTGCCCTTGACCTGGATTGGCCACTGTCGGTGACAGGATGCTGGGCTAGATGGACCTTTGGTCTTTCCCAGTATGGCACTACTTATGTACTTATGTACTTATAACTGTATGCGGTATCTGATCGGAAGCCAGTGAAGCGACCTGAGGAGAGGGGTGATATGAGTATATCGGGTCAGGCGGAATATAAGACGTGCAGCAGAGTTCTGAATGGATTGAAGGGGGGATAGATGGCTAAGTGGGAGGCCAGTGAGGAGAAGGTTGCAGTAGTCAAGGCGAGAGGTAATGAGAGCGTGGATGAGAGTTCGGGTGGTGTGCTCAGAGAGGAAAGGGCGAATTTTGCTGATGTTAAAGAGGAAGAAGCGACAGGTCTTGGCTGTCTGCTGGATATGTGCAGAGAATGAGAGGGAGGAGTCAAAGATGACTCCGAGGTTGCGGGCAGATGAGACGGGGTGGATGAGGGTGTTATCAACTGAGATCGAGAGCGGAGGAAGAAGAGAGGTGGGCTTTGGTGGAAAGACGATAAGCTCGGTCTTGGACATGTTCAGTTTCAGGTGGCGGTTGGACATCCATGCAGCAATGTCGGATAAGCAGGCCGATACCTTGGTCTGGGTCTCCACGATGATGTCTGGTGTGGAGAGATACAGCTGGGTGTCATCAGCATAAAGATGATACTGGAAACCATGAGATGAGATCAGTGAGCCCAGGGAAGAGGTGTAGATTGAAAAAAGAAGGGGTCCAAGGACAGATCCCTGGGGAACTCCAACAGAGAGCGGGATGGGGGTGTAGGAAGAACCATGAGAGTGTACTCTGAAGGTGCGGTGAGAGAGATAGGAGGAGAACCAGGAGAGGACAGAGCCCTGGAACCCAAATGAGGACAGTATGGCGAGAAGTAAATCATGATTGACAGTGTCAAACGCGGCGGATAGACCAAGGAGGATAAGGATGGAGTAGTGGCCTCTGGATTTGGCAAGGAACAGGTCATTACAGACTTTAGAGAGTGCTGTTTCTGTCGAGTGTAGAGGGCGAAAAACGGAAGTGGATCGAGGATGGTCTGAGAGGAGAGGAAATCAAGGCAGCGGCTGTGAACGGCGCGCTCAAGTAGTTTGGAGAGAAAGGGTAGGAGGGAGATGGGGCGGTAGTTGGAGGGACAGGTAGGATCAAGTGATGTTTTTTTGAGGAGAGGTGTGACTACGGTGTGCTTGAAGGTGTCAGGGACAGTTGCAGTGGAGAGAGAGAGGTTGAGGATATGACAGATGGAGGGGGTGACAGTATGAGAGATGGTGTTAAGTAAGTTGGTGGGGATGGGATCAGAGGAACAAGTTGTGCATTTCGAGGAGGAAAGAAGGCGGGCGGTTTCCTCCTCGGTGATATCAGGAAAGAAGGAGAAAGAGTTGGTTGGTTGGTTGAGGGAGAGGGTTGAAGAGAGAAGAGGAGGAGGTGGCTTGGTAGTGAATTCAAGGTTGATCTTTTGCACCTTGTCGCGGAAGTAGTCAGCCAGTGATTGAGGAGAGTGGGGGGTGGGGGGGTGGGAGCGAAGGGCACTTTGAGGAGGGAGTTAAGGGTGGCAAAGAGACGACGAGGGTTGGAGCTGAGAGAATTGGTCAATTGGGTGTAGTAGTCCTGTTTGGCAAGGAATAGGGAGGACTGGAAGGAGAATAGCATGAATTTGTAATGAAGGAAATCTGAATAGGTGCGAGATTTCCTCCAGAGGCGTTAGTTCAGCAGATCGGGCGCAGGAGCGAAGGTAACAGATGGAAGGGGTCAACCAGGGCTGGGGATTAGTACGCCTTGTGGGACGGGAGATGGATGGTGTGAGGGTGTCCAGAGCAGAGGAGAGAGTGGCATTGTAAGCTGAGACCGCCTCGTCGACAGACTCGGAGGACATGAACTACAGGCCGGTAAGCCTCACTTCGGTTATTGGAAAAGTAATGGAAGCGATGCTTAAGGAAAGGATAGTGAATTTCCTGGAAGCCAATAAGTTGCAAGATCCGAGACAACATGGTTTTACCAAAGGGAAATCGTGCCAAACGAATCTCATTGAATTCTTTGATTGGGTGACAGGAGAATTGAATCGGGGACCAGCTATGGACGTAATCTACTTAGATTTCAGCAAAGCTTTTGACACGGTTCCCCACAGGAGGCTCTTAAATAAAATGGATGGGCTGAAGATAGGACCCGAAGTGGTGAACTGGATTAGGAACTGGTTGACGGACAGAAGCCAGAGGGTGATGGTGAATGGAATTCGCTCGGAGGAAAGGTGAGTAGTGGTGTGCCTCAGGGATCGGTGCTGGGACCGATTCTGTTCAATATATTTGTGAGTGACATTACCGAAGGGTTAGAAGGTAAAGTTTGCCTATTTGCGGATGATACTACGATCTGTAACAGAGTGGACACCCGGGAGGGAGTGGAAAACATGAATAAGGATCTGAGGAAGCTAGAAGAATGGTCTAAGGTTTGGCAATTAAAATTCAATGCGAAGAAATGCAAAGTGATGTACTTAGGGAATAGAAATCCTCAGGAGATGTATGTGTTAGGTGGGGAGAATCTGATAGGTACGGACGGGGAGAGGGATCTTGAGGTGATAGTATCTGAGGATCTGAAGGCGACGAAACAGTGTGACAAGGCTGTGGCCGTAGCTAGAAGGTTGTTAGGCTGTATAGAGAGAGGTGTGACCAGCAGAAGAAAGGGGGTGTTGATGCCCCTGTATAAGTCGTTGGTGAGGCCCCACCTAGAGTATTGTGTTCAGTTTTGGAGGCCGTACCTTGCGAAGGATGTAAAAAGAATTGAAGCGGTGCAAAGAAAAGCTACGAGAATGGTAAGGGATTTGCGTTACAAGACGTATGAGGAGAGACTTGATGACCTGAACATGTATACTCTGGAAGAAAGGAGAAACAGGGGTGATGATACAGACGTTCAAATATTTGAAAGGTATTAATCCGCAAACGAACCTTTTCCAGAGGTGCGAAGGCAGTAGAACGAGAGGACATGAAAAGAGATTGAAGGGGGCAGACTCAAGAAAAATGTCTGGAAGTATTTTTTCACGGAGAGAGTAGCGGATGCTTGGAATGTCCTCCTGCAGGAGGTGGTGGAAATGAAAACGGTAACAGAATTCAAACATGCATGGGATAAACATAAAGGAATCCTGTTCAGAAGGAATGGATCCTAAGGAGCTTAGCCGAGATAGGGTGGCAGAGCTGGTGGTGGGAGGTGGGGATAGTGCTGGGCAGACTTACATGGTCTGTGCCCTGAAAAAGACAAGTACAAATCAAGGTAAGGTATACACAAAAAGTAGCGCACTTGAGTTTATCTTGTTGGGCAGACTGGATGGACCATGCAGGTCTTTTTCTGCCGTCATTTACTATGTTACTATGTATATTACATGATGGAGGGAAGGAGATTAGGAATACTAGAGGATAAGGTGGGAGGGTGAATAGCCTGGAGATTCCTGGAAGTAGTGGTTAATGTTGGGCGGGGCTGAGGGGGGTGAAGGAGTGTGAAGGTGATCAGGTGATGATCAGAGAGAGGAAGAGCTGAGGCGTGGAAATTGGAAGGTGAGCTGGAAAAGGAGAGGACAGGGTCAAGACAATGGCCATTTTGGTGAGTAGGGGTGGTGGAGCACAGCTGGAGGTTGAAACCAGCAGGATGTTAGAGTGAGGAACTGAGAAGCATGAGAGTTGGATGGGTCATCAGCGTGTATATTAAAGTCTCCGAGAATGAGGGACTGAGATGAGGGATCAAGAAAAACAGAAAGCCAGGCATCGAAGTCAGTAAGGAAGGGAGAGAGAGATTTATCAGGGGGGCGGTAAATGACTGCAACTCTGAGTGGCAGCGGGTAGAATAGACGGATGGAGTGAACTTCAAAGGATGAGAAGCAGTGAGATTGCGGTAGGAGGAGGGGTTGAAAACTACAGGCGGGGTGAGAGTAGTAACCCGACACCTCCTCCGCGGCCAACTGGGCGGGGAGTGTGGGAGAAAAGATAACCTCCGTGGCATAGGGCCGCGACTGAGGCCAAGTCATCAGGGGTGAGCCAGGTTTCAGTTAGGGCGAGTAGATGAAGGGAGCGGGAGATGAAGAGATCGTGGGTGAAGGAAAGTTTGTTGCACACGGAGTGGGCATTCCACAGGGCACACAAGAAGGGGAGGGAAGAAGGGGGAAGGAGGGGAACAGAAATGAGATTGGAGATATCTCGGAAGCGTTTGCATGGATAAGACGAGGGAATGTGAGGGGGGCCTGGATTGGGATTGATGTCACCGGCGGATAGTAGGAGAAGGAGCAAGTGAGGGCAGAGGAGGGTGGGGGAGGTAGGGCGACGAAGACAGGATGAGCTTAGTAGGAATGGGGATGGGCTAATGGCAGGAAGGAAGTGTTGAAGGTTGAGAGCTAGGAGGGAGGGGGGGATAGGAGAGATGGTGAGGTGGTCAGGGACGGGGGTGGGTAGGGTAGTGCAGTAGTGAGTAGGACGGGAGAGGACATGGATGGGCAATGAATACCTGCAGTGGACAGGGGGAGGGAGAAAAGATTAGGAAGGGACAGGGCGATGAAGAGAATGTGTAAAGGGGCCATGGTCAGGGAGGCAGGTGATAGGTGAGCTGGTAGGCAGGTGGGTCGGCAGTTAGGTAGTTGGACTGTCAGTCCATCAATTTGCTTGCTGATCAGCAACCAACTTGCCTGTTTGCCAGACCATCAATTTGCCTATTTATCAACCCATCAACTACCTGCCTGCCATCTAGCCTGCTCAACTACCTAACTGCCTCCCCGCCTGCCTTCAAGCCTGCACAACTACCTAACTGCCGACCCACCTGCCTACCAGCTCACCTATCACCTGCCTCCCTGACCATGGCCCCTTTACACATGCATGCAGGTTGGTTGCTGGTAGGCAGGCAGGCAGGCATGCAGCATGCAGGTAGGCTGGGGTGGATGCGATGGGAGCTGGAGCAGATTGCTGGAACAAGTAGGGAAAAGCTGGATCAGGCGGACTGGAACAAGCTGGAGCAGATTGCTGGAACAAGTAGGGAAAAGCTGGATCAGGCGGACTGGAACAAGCTGGAGCAAGTAGGGAAAAGCTGGATCAGGCGGACTGGAACAAGCTGGAGCAGATTGCTGGAACAGGCAGGGAGAAGCTGGAACAAGCTGGAACAGACTGATTGGAGCAAGCTGGAACAGACGGACGGGAACAAGCTGGAATAGATGGACTGGAACAGTCTGGAACAGACAAACAGGAACAAGTTGGAACGGGTGGCCTGGCACAAGCTGGAACAAGCTGGTACAGATGGACTGGAACAAGTTGGAACAAGCTGGAACAAGCTGGTACAGATGGACTGGAACAAGTTGGAGGAGAAGACAGCGGAGCAGCAGGGCTGGGACATGCTGGAACAAGCTGGAACAGATGGACTAGAACAAGCTGGAACAGACGGACTGGAACAAGCTGGTACAAACGGACTGGTACAAGATGGAACAAGCTGGAACAGACTAGGACAGGCTGAACAGAAGGTCAGGAGCAAGCTGGAACAGATAAGCTGGGAATGGGTTGGAGCAGAAGACAGCGGAGCAGCAGGACCGGAGCAGGCCGGAATAGATGGATTGAGAGAAGCTGGAGCAGAAGCAGAGGAGATCAGAGCAGCGGAATTGGAATAGGCCGGAGCCGAAGGACCGGAGCAAGCTGGCAGCAGGGCGGCAGGGCAAGGCAAGGACAGAGCCAGCAGGGATCACAAAGACCTGAGAATGGGTCTGAGGGAGAGGATCAACACCAGGGCCTAGGGATTAGCTGCCCCAGGTCACCTGGCTCCCCATGCTCCTAACAGAAGGATCCACACCAGGGCCAAGGGGTCAGCTGCCCCAGGTCTCCTGGCTCCCCACGCCAAAGGAACAAAGCTATTCTCCGTCGGCCATCTTAGATCTCCCTATTTCTTTCCAATTCTGTAGACGGGATGTTCCAATCTAAATCAGACAAATTGAAATCTCCCAACAGTAGCACCTCCCCTTTCATACCAATCTTTTGAATATCTTCTATCAGATCCTTGTCTAGGTCCTCCAGCTACGGGGTGGGCTGTGGTTCAGTTGGTGTTGAAGATTACGGTTTGGGCAGTGCTGGTGGTGAGGTGGAGGATGAGTAGTCCAAGCTTTTGTTAGTCAGGAGGCTGGCTTCAGAGTCGCTGAGGGTGCTGACTTCACAGCTGGAGTGTATTTGTTTGGGGTTTTCCTTGGGAATCCAGTTGAGGTGTTGGCTGTTGTTGGGTGTGAACAGTCAAGGAGAATGGAGGGGGAGCAGGAAAGGGAAAGTCCCTTTCTTACCCTAAACTCTCATGGGAGTACAGAACCAGAAGGTCCATGACCAAAAGATCCAGGCCGGTCCGAGAGAGCAGCTGGTCATCTTCCCCAGTGAGGTCACTGGAATCAAAAGACTACAAGTCCCAGCAACCCTTGAGGGAGACATAAGGTAGGACCAGGAACTGTTATTCACACTACCAGTCCCAGAATTCTAAGAGAAAGGAGAAGGATCTGGGAGGGATTGCT
This sequence comes from Microcaecilia unicolor, assembly GCF_901765095.1. Taxonomy (NCBI): domain Eukaryota; kingdom Metazoa; phylum Chordata; class Amphibia; order Gymnophiona; family Siphonopidae; genus Microcaecilia; species Microcaecilia unicolor. The sequence goes on along the minus strand of NC_044033.1, from coordinate 227,878,582 downwards.
CAGGAAGATGAGAAACAGCTGGGGGAGAGTGCTGTAGAGGAGCCCATGGACTGGCAGGCAGAAGAGAGTGGAGAATGATTACAGAGAGAGAGGAGATACTGGAAGAAGAGCCTATGGACATTTCTACTCTGGCTCGAGTCAAAGGTGAGCAGTTGAATAGGCTCATGGCAGCCTGGTTCTCTGACTTACTACTACAAATCATTTCTATAGCGCTACCAGTCGTACGCAGCGCTTCACAATTGAACATGAACAAAGACAGTCCCTGCTCAAAAGAGCTTACAATCTAAATCAGGACAGACAGACAGGACAAATAAGGGATAAGGGTAGGACAGACAGATAGGACACATAGGGAGAAGGGACTATTGAAGAGAGGAAGACAAGATAAGGTTATTAGCAGGTGACAAGTTAGGAATTAAAAGCAGCATCAAACAGGTAGGCCTTAAGCCCAGTTTTGAAGGTGGCTAGGGATGGAGCTTGACGTAATGGCTCAGGAAGTCTATTCCAGGCATAAGGTGCGGCGAGAGTTAGCGATGGAGAAGGGTGCAATTAGGAGAGATTTGCCTACTGAACGGAGTTCTTGGGAAGGAGTGTAGGGAGAAATAAGGGTGGAAAGGTAATGAGGGGCAGCAGAATGAATGCACTTATAGGTTAATAAGAGGAGCTTGAACTGTATACGGAAACGGACAGGGAGCCAGTGAAGTGAGTTCAGAAGAGGGCTGATGTGGGCATAGCAGGGAAATATTAATCGTGCAGCAGAATTTTGAACAGATTGAAGAGGAGAGAGATGGCTGAGTGGAAGAGCTGTGAGAAGCAAGTTGCAGTAGTTCAAGCAAGAGGTGATGAGAGTGTGGATGAGGGTTCTGGTAGCGTGCTCAGAAAGGAGAGGGCGAACTTTGGCGATATTATAGAGGAAGAAATATCAGGTTTTAGCAATCTGTTGAATATGTGCAGAGAAGGAGAGGGAGGAATCGAAGATGACCCCAAGGTTACGAGCAGATGAGACAGGAAGAATGAGCGTGTTGTCGACAGAAATAGAGAGTGGGGGAAGGGGAGTGGTTGGTTTAGGTGGGAAGATAAGGAGCTCAGTTTTGGAAATACTGAGCTTCAGGTGGCGGTGAGACATCCAGGTAGCAATGAGGGGCATAATCGAACGTCGCCGGCGAAACAGATCGCCGGTGATCTATTTTGGCGGCAGCGCAACAGCTGGCTGGAACCGTATTATCGAAAAAGATGGCCGACCATCTTTTTTTCGATAATACGGTTTAGCCCGGCCAAATGCCAGAGTTCGCTGGGTTTGAGATCGCCGATTTTGTTTTTCAGCGATAACGGGAAAAAATGCCGGCGATCACAAACCTGGCGAAATCCAAGGCATTGGTCATGGGAGGAGCATGGTCACTGGTCACCCTGACATGCCAGGACACCAACCGGGCACCCTAGGGGGCACTTCTAAAAATGTTTTAAAAAATACCCAAATAGCTCCCAGGTGCATAGCTCCCTTACCTTGGGTGCTGAGCTCCCCAAATCCCCCCAAGCCCACTCCCCACAACTCTACACCATTATCATAGTCCTTATGGGTGAAGGGGGGCACCTACATGTGGGTAGAGTGGGTGTTGGGGGGGTTTGGAGGGCTCAACACTTAGCACCACAAGTGTAACAGGTGGGGGGGGGGGGGGGATGTACCTGGGTCTGATTGCCTGAAGTGCACTGCACCCATTAAAAACTGCTCCAGGGACTTGCATACTGCTGTCAGGGAGCTGGGTATGACATTTGAGGCTGGCATACAGGCTGGCAAAAAAGGTTTTTATTTTTATTTTTTTAGTGTGGGAGGGGGTTGGTGACCACTGGGGGACTACGGGGAAGTCATCCCCTATTCCTTTCGGTGGTCATCTGGTCAGTTGGGGCACCTTTTTGAGGCTTGGTCGTGAAAATAAAAGGACCAAGTAAACCCGGCAAAATACTGCTTAACGCCGCTTTCTTTTCCATTATACGCGAAAGCCGGCCATCTGGTAGCCACGGCCATGCCCACCCATGTCCCGCCTTCGCTACGCCGCCGACACACCCCCTTGAACTTTCGTCGGCGAGGCAACGGGAAAGCGGTGATGCTGTCAAAAAAGCCGCTTTCGATTATACCGATTTCGCCGCTTTTGAGAGATCGCCGACCATCTCCCGATTTATGTCGGAAAATGGCCGGCGATCATTTTCGAAAATAAGCCTGAAAGTCTGACAGGCAGGCAGATATCTTGGCCTGGATTTCTGCTGAGATTTCTGGTGTGGAGAGGTATATATGGGAGTCATCAGCGTAAAGGTGATATTGAAAACCGTGGGCTGAGATCAGAGCACCAAGGGAGGAAGTATAGATGGAGAAAAGGAGAGGTCCTAGGACAGATCCTTGAGGTACACCCACTGAGAGCGGGATAGAGGAAGAGGAGGATCCACCAGAGTATACACTAAAAGTACATTGAGAGAGATAAGAAGAAAATCAGGAAAGAGCAGAGTTTTGGAATCCAAGTGAGGACAGCGTGCCAAGGAGTAGGCTGTGATCAACAGTGTCAAAAGCAGCAGAAAGATCGAGAAGGATGAGGATAGAGTAGAGCCCTTTGGATTTAGCCAGGAATAGATCATTGGAGACTTTAGCAAGTGCTGTTTCAGTTGAATGAAAGGGGCGAAAGCCAGATTGGAGTGGATCAAGAATAGCTTGAGAAGAAAGAAAGTTGAGGCAGCGACGGTGGACAGCACGTTCTAGTATCTTGGATAAGAAAGGGAGGAGGGAGATGGGGCGATAGTTGGAAGGAGAGGTAGGATCCAGAGAAGGTTTTTTGAGGAGTAGGGTGACTACGGCATGTTTGAAGGCATCAGGGACAGTCGCAGTGGAAAGTGACAGATTGAGGATATGACAGATGAAAGGGGTGACAGCAGGAGAGATAGTGTTGAGTAGATGAGTGGGGATAGGGTCAGTGGGGCAGGTGGTTAGTTTTGAGGATGAAAGAAGAAGTAAAGTTTCTTCCTCAGTGATTTCGGAAAAGGAAGAAAAGAAGGCAGGGGTAAGAGAGTTGAGGGAAGAGGGCATAGGCGCCCCGTATAAGAGGCTTGGGGAGGCTAAGCCTCCCCAGCCGAATCGTCGACTTCTGCTTGTTGTGGAGCCCACCCTCCCGCCCCGCGCATTTTCATCTTTTATTTCCGTGGCAGCGACGTCAATGAAGAAAAAGACTACAGGCTCGCTGCCAGCTTCTCCCTTCTCTCTGCTCTCGCGGAAACAGGAAATGCATCACGGGACACTGTGTGCAGAGAGAAGGGAGAAGCTGGCGGCGAGCCTGTAGTCTTTTTCTTCATTGACGTCGCTGCCACGGAGCGTATGGAGGTAAGCCCCGCCCCCTTTAGCCTCCCCAAACAGTTGGGCTACCGACCGTCTATGGAAGAGGGGGTGGAGGAGAGCTGGTTGTGAATTCAAGTTTAATCTTATGAACCTTATCGTGAAAGTACTCAGCCAAAGTCTGGGGAGAAAGTAAAGGGGGAGTTGGAGGAGAAGGCACTTTGAGGAGAGAGTTTAGTGTGGCAAAGAGACGTCAAGGGTTCGAACCAATAGAGTTAGTCAATTGGATATAATAGTCCTGTTTGGCAACTTGGAGAGCAGATTGGAAGGAGGTAAGCAAGAATCTGAAGTGTAAGAAGTCAGCATGGGCACGAGATTTAAGCCAAAGGCGTTCAGCAAAGCAGGCACAAGAGCTTAGGTAGCGGATAGTAGGGGTCAGCCAAGGCTGGGGTTTGGTACGTTTTACAGGATGAGACACGGGAGGAGCGAGAGTGTCCAGAGTAGATGACAGAATAGTATTATAGGAAGAGACAGCTTCATTGATGGATTTGGTTGATATAGCAATAGAGAAAAGATTAGAGATACTGGAGGACAGGGTAGAAGGGTTAATAGCCTGTAGATTCCTAAACGTGTTGGTTAGAATAGGATGGGAGTGAGGAGGAGGGTGTCTAAGTGTGAAAGTTAAAATATGATGGTCAGATAGGGGAAGAGTTGAGGCAAGAAAACTGGAGGGTGAGCAGTTGGAGAAGAATACAAGATCAAGACAGTGGCCAGTCTGGTGAGTAGAGGCGGTGGAGCACAGCTGAAGATTGAAGGAGGATGTTAAGGCAAGAAAATGAGAAGTATAAGAGTTAGAGGGGTCATAAGTACATAAGTAATGCCACACTGGGAAAAGACCAAGGGTCCATCGAGCACAGCATCCTGTCCACGACAGCGACCAATCCAGGCCAAGGGCACCTGGCAAGCTTCCCAAACGTACAAACATTCCATACAAGTTATTCCTGGAATTGTGGATTTTTCCCAAGTCCATTTAGTTGTGGTTTATGGATTTGTCATTTAGGAAACCGTCTAACCCCTTTTTAAACTCTGCTAAGCTAACCGCCTTCACCACGTTCTCCGGCAACGAATTTCAGAGTTTAATTACATGTTGGGTGAAGAAATATTTTCTCCGATTTGTTTTAAATTTTCTACACTGTAGTTTCATCGCATGCCCCCTAGTCCTAGTATTTTTGGAAAGCGTGAACAGACGCTTCACATCCACCTGTTCCACTCCACTCATTATTTTATATACCTCTATCATGTCTCCCCTCAGCCGTCTCTTCTCCAAGCTGAAAAGCCCTAGCCTCCTTAGTCTTTCTTCATAGGGAAGTCGTCCCATCTCCGCTATCATTTTAGTCGCCCTTCGCTGCACTTTTCCAATTCTGCTATATCTTTCTTGAGATACGGCGACCAGAACTGAACACAATACTCAAAGTGCAGTCGCACTATGGAGCGATATAATGGCATTATAACATCCTCACACCTGTTTTCCATACCTTTCCTAATAATACCCAACATTCTATTCGCTTTCCTAGCCGCAGCAGCACACTGAGCAGAAGGTTTCAGTGTATTATTAACGACGATACCCAGATTCCTTTCTTGGTCCGTAACTCCTAACGTGGAACCTTGCATGACGTAGCTATAATTCGGGTTCTTTTTTCCCACATGCATCACCTTGCACTTGCTCACATTAAACGTCATCTGCCATTTAGCTACCCAGTCTCCCAGTCTCGTAAGGTCCTTCTGTAATTTTTCACAATCCTGTCGCGAGTTAACGACTTTGAATAACTTTGTGTCATCAGCAAATTTAATTACCTCGCTAGTTACTCCCATCTCTAAATCATTTATAAATATATTAAAAAGCAGCGGTCCTAGCACAGACCACTGAGGAACCCCACTAACTACCCTTCTCCATTCTGACTACTACCCATTTAACCCCTGAGGAACCCCACTAACTACCCTTCTTCATTCTGACTACTAACCATTTAACCCCACTCTGTTTCCTATCCTTCAACCAGTTTTTAATCCACAATAGGACATTTCCTCCTATCCCATGACCCTCCAATTTCCTCTGTAGCCTTTCATGAGGTACCTTGTCAAACGCCTTTTGAAAATCCAGATACACAATATTAACTGGCTCCCCTTTGTCCACATATTTGTTTACTCCTTCAAAGAATTAAAGTAACTTGGTCAGGCAAGATTTCCCCCCACAAAAGCCGTGCTGACTTGGTCTCAGTAATCCATGTCCTTGGATGTGCTCTGTAGTTTTGTTTTTAATAATAGCCTCTACCATTTTCCCTGGCACCGACGTCAGACTCACCGGTCTATAATTTCCCGGATCTCCTCTGGAACTTTTTTTTAAAAATCGGCGTTACATTGGCCACCCTCCAATCTTCTGGTACCAAGCTCGATTTTAAGGATAAGTTGCATATCACTAGCAGTAGCTCCGCAAGCTCATTTTTTAGTTCTATCAGTACTCTAGGATGAATACCATCCAGTCCAGGAGATTTGCTACTCTTCAGTTTGCTGAACTGCCCCATTACGTCCTCCAGGTTTACCGTGAAGTCAGTAAGTTTCTCCGACTCGTCTGCTTGAAATACAATTTCTGACACCGGTATCCCACCCAAATCTTTCTCGGGGAAGACTGAAGCAAAGAATTCATTCAATCTCTCCGCTACATCTTTGTCTTCCTTGATCGCCCCTTTTACCCCTCGGTCATCCAGCGGCCCAACTGATTCTTTTGCCGGCTTCCTACTTTTAATATACCAAAAAAAATTTTTACTATGTTTTTTTTGTCTCTAATGATAGTTAAAATCTTGATGAAAGGAGGGAGAAAGTGGCTACGGCAGCACTGTAACTGTAAACAATAGTTTCAACTTGGGTCAAGTGGGGGGTTGTCAGGTGTTGGAGCTGACAAAGAATGAGTGGGACCCTTTCATTTTCCAAGCTGTAAGAGGAGAAATTGAAGAAAGGATCGAAACTGAACCAGTTGCATTGTATATACCATGGACTGTGCTTGAGGAATAGAAAGGAAAGAAAAAAGAACTGTTTAACCTGAGTTTATGAACAAGGGTGAACTTTGATAATATTAAGAGGTAAAAGGACCTGAGAAGTTGGGGGGGGGGGGGGAGAGATACAAGCGCCCTACTCCCCATAAGGGGAAGGGGAAAGAGAAGAGGCTGGAGGGTGTTTTTCCCTCTGGTCTGAGAGTTGCTATTGCCCTGGAATTTTGGGTGGACTTTGTAGAGCACTGACAGATTTGAGCAGAACCAAAGCTGCAGTCATGGGTGTGGGACAGAGACTAGTAAGGGGCAGATACAGGTGCCCCAGTGAGAATCTATCATCTCTGCTGCAACCCTAGGCGAGCATCTAGGACTAAGCTGAGTGCTCCAATTTGAGTGGGAACCGGACACCTGAGCCAGAAGGGAGCAAAGGCATAAGTGACTAACCGGGTTTCTCCTTGTAAGAGGATTGTCAAGTTGAAGGCTCCAGGAAATTACAGTATCCCATGGATTACAAAACCTCACAGTGTCTCGTGGATTACAAATATATAAGTACATAAGTAATGCCACACTGGGAAAGACCAAGGGTCCATCGAACCCAGCATCCTGTCCACGACAGTGGTCAATCCAGGCCAAGGGCACCTGGCAAGCTTCCCAAATGTACAAACATTCTATACATGTTATTCCTGGAATTGTGGCTTTTTCCCAAATCCATTTAGTAGCGGTTTATGGACTTGTCCTTTAGGAAACTGTCTAACCCCTTTTTAAACTCTGCCAAGCTAACCGCCTTCACCACGTTCTCCAGCAACGAATTCCAGAGTTTAATTACGCGTTGGGTGAAGAAAAATTTTCTCCGATTTGTTTTAAATTTACTACACTGTAGTTTCATCGCATGCCCCCTAGTCCTAGTATTTTTGGAAAGCGTGAACAGACGCTTCACATCCACCTGTTCCACTCCACTCATTATTTTATATACCTCTATCATGTCTCCCCTCAGCCGTCTCTTCTCCAAGCTGAAAAGCCCTAGCCTCCTTAGTCTTTCTTCATAGGGAAGTCGTCCCATCTCCGCTATCATTTTAGTCGCCCTTCGCTGCACCTTTTCCAATTCTGCTATATCTTTCTTGAGATACGGCGACCAGAACTGAACACAATACTCAAAGTGCAGTTGCACTATGGAGCGATATAATGGCATTATAACATCCTCACACCTGTTTTCCATACCTTTCCTAATAATACCCAACATTCTATTCGCTTTCCTAGCCGCAGCAGCACACTGAGCAGAAGGTTTCAGTGTATTATTAACGACGATACCCAGATTCCTATCTTGGTCCGTAACTCCTAACGTGGAACCTTGCATGACGTAGCTATAATTCGGGTTCGTTTTTCCCACATGCATCACCTTGCACTTGCTCACATTAAACGTCATCTGCCATTTAGCTGCCCAGTCTCCCAGTCTCGTAAGGTCCTTCTGTAATTTTTCACAATCCTGTTGCTAGTTAACGGCTTTGAATAACTTTGTGTCATCAGCAAATTTAATTACCTCGCTAGTTACTCCCATCTCTAAATCATTTATAAATATATTAAAAAGCAGCGGTCCTAGCACAGACCCCTGAGGAACCCCACTAACTACCCTTCTCCATTGTGAATACTGCCCATTTAACCCCACTCTCTCTCTGTTTCCTATCCTTCAACCAGTTTTTAATCCACAATAGGACTTTTCCTCCTATCCCATGACCCTCCAATTTCCTCTGTAGCCTTTCATGAGGTACCTTGTCAAAAGCCTTTTGAAAATCCAGATACACAATATCAACCGGCTCCCCTTTATCCACATGTTTGTTTACTCCTTCAAAGAATTGAAGTAAATTGGTCAGGCAAGATTTCCCCACACAAAAGCCGTGCTGACTTGGTCTCAGTAATCCATGTCCTTGGATGTGCTCTGTAATTTTGTTTTTAATAATAGCCTCTACCATTTTCCCCGGCACCGACGTCAGGCTCACCGGTCTATAATTTCTCAGATCTCCCCTGGGACCTTTTTTAAAAATGGGCGTTACATTGGCCACCCTCCAATCTTCCAGTACCACGCTCGATTTTAAGGATAAATTGCATATCTAGGAAATTAAAGTATCCCATGGATTACAAATCTTGCAGTGTCCCGTGGATTACATAGCCAAGGAAGTATGCCAGTAGTTGTAAGAGTTGCTGGTTTTGCTGAGCCAGAATTAGGGTGAAGCTGCAAGCTGGGTGAGGAGTGGTGTCCTGTTGAATTGTATGAGATGGATGAGCGGTGAGACCTAAGGTCAAAGCTGGATTGACTAGTTTGCTTTCTCGGAAGGAGAGATGCAGATGAGGAGTCCATTGAATTGTGCCTGCGCTTGTGGTGCTGTCCTCAGTCATGGGATCTCCTGCTTTGTGGTGCCCACTGTGCCTGTCCTGGGACTTATGTTGTCAGTGCAGGAAGGGGGAGTCCGAACTGGAGGAGTGGTGGTCTCTTGTGTGTCTGACAGGATGTGCAGAGTCCTTGATGTGTGCTTGCTGGCTCTGTCCTTTGTCCTGCAAATGCTACCCACAGTTGTGCTGAGAGCTCCCTGCAGGGCAATCCTCCATTGACTGCTAGCTAGCTGCTGAGTGTATTCTTCCTGAGCTCCTGGGAGTGCCCCTCCTGTTCCTGGGGGTACGGCTGCCATTCTGACATTGGTGCTGACATCAGCGATGACGTCAGCAGTGATGTGTGTGTGTGGGGGGGGGGAAGAACCAGAAGGTGTTCCTTGGCTCTGGAGGGAGTGGTGCCAAGCTGTTCTAGTGGCTGCAGTGTTTCCTGGGCTTGCTCTGTGATTGGCTGGGGGATCTGCCCATCATGGCCAAGACTACAGCATGGTTATGGCTGTAGCCATGGAGGGGAGCAAGCAGGGCCGCCGAGGGGGGCAGGGGGGACAAAATTCCCTGGGCCCGGGCCTCCAGGGGGGGCCCCGGCACCACAGTCCGGCCTGGGCGCCACAGTCCGGCCCACCCGCCTTCCGTCACTCCCTGGCATTGAATTTAAGCGCCTCACCTTCGAAAGTGCAGCAAGCAGCGGCAGACCACTCCTTCCTTCCGTGTCCCGCATGACGTAACTTCCGCGAGGACGGGACACGGAAGGAAGGAGTGGTCTGCCGCTGCTTGCTGCATTTTCGAAGGTGAGGTGCTTAAGGTCAGTGCAGAGGGCCTGGCCCGGTGGCGGGTGGCCCCAGGGACGGCCTTGTCCCGGGCCTGGCCCAGTCTCTCGGCAGCCCTGGGAGCAAGGAAGCATGTATGTGCCGTCACCGAAGACAGCAGAGCCAGGCTCGGAGGAGGGGCAGAGAGGCTCACCAGTGTATTGTTGGAAGTCAGGATGGCCGGGCCCAGAGGTGGAGCAGGGAGAGCCTGTGCTGCCTGAGAAAAGGAAAGTTCCCAATGGCCAGAGATTTCTTCAGGACTTGCCTCCTATGCTTTTTGGTTTGCAGACATGCAGGCACAATGTAAGGATGCCTCCACATGGTGTGTGACTCCAAGGCAGCCGACACACAGATCATGAGAGTCCTGGGTGCTCATCTTATTCCTGCATCGTTAGCATCTCTTGAACCCTGTCTTTTCAGGCATCGTGGTTTCTTCTTACAGGTAGTTTTGCTGGTTTCCTTTGGTGTATTTGGTGGAGAACTGCAAACTCCAACCACTGGGAATGTAGACTGACGGTGGAAGTGGGAATCTTGGGCGTCCACCGAGACAACCCACATGCATGCTGAGAGAGAGAACCCCCCCCCCCCCCACCAGTTCTCTGAGCTATTGGAGAGAAACTCTGTCCAATGGAAGCCATCAAGGGAGGGCACACCTACATGTGGCTGACACATCCTGCTTGTCCTAGGAGAAATATTCTGTCTCTACTCTCTCCTTACCAAAGAGGGATAACTCCTTAACTTTGCATTGTATGATCAGGAAACAACACACTCTTCTCTTACAGCAAATAACTTTTTTCTCTCTAACACCATCTGTACAAGGCTATATTGTGAGATCACACTGAGAACAGCTACACAGAAGGTAAAATTATGTATCATACCTGATAATTTTCTTTCCATTAATCATAGCTGATCAATCCATAGACTGGTGGGTTGTGTCCATCTACCAGCAGGTGGAGATAGAGAGCAAAGCTTTTGTCTCCCTATATGTGGTCATGTGCTGCCGGAAACTCCTCAGTATGTCGATATCAAAGCTCCATCCGCAGGACTCAGCACTTAGAGAATTACACCCACAAAGGGACACTCTGCCCAGCTCACCACCGCCGAAACGGGGGAGGGGAATCCGTCCAGCTCATCCCCGCAGAGCGGGGGAGGGACACCACCTCGCCGATGCGGGGGGATCTGGCTTATCCTGCAACCGCGGGAGGAGATGACTGACCTAACACCGCCGAAGCGGGAGGGGTACAAAGCTGCCCTACAGCCGCACGAAGCGGGAGGGAGTGCCGGCAGAATTTAGGTCTCAATCCAGCCCCGTAAAACGGAGGGGAGAGGAATGCAGCAGCTCACTGTAACACAAACTCGTCTCAACTCTTGAAGAATCCAATTGAAAAAACTTGAACACGAAGTCCTCCTGAACAGGAACTGAAGACTAAACTTGAACCTGAAATGCAACCAGAATATAAACAATACAGATATCTGGGAGGGGCTATGGATTGATCAGCTATGATTAATGGAAAGAAAATTATCAGGTATGATAATAATTTTACCTTCCATATCATCATGCTGATCAATCCATAGACTGGTGGGATGTACCGAAGCAGTACTCACCCAGGGCGGGACATTGAAATCCCTGACCGCAACACTGAAGCTCCAAACGGGCCTCCGCCCGAGCAGCCACAGTCAAGCGGTAATGCCTGGAGAAGGTATGGGCCGATGCCCAAGTTGCCGCCTTGCAAATCTCTTCCAAGGAGACGGACCCGGCCTCTGCCATCGAGGCCGCCTGAGCTCTAGTGGAGTGAGCCTTCAGCTGGATAGGCGGCACCTTCCCCGCAGCCACATAAGCCGCTGCAATGGCTTCCTTGACCCATCTTGCCACTGTAGGCTTAGCAGCCTGCAGACCCTTACAAGGACCTGCAAACAGGACAAACAGATGATCCGACTTCCGGAAATCATTGGTCACTTCCAAGTATCTGATTATGACTCGTCTCACATCTAGATATTTGACAGCAGAGTACTCCTCTGGGTAGTCCTCCCTACGAAAGGAAGGGAGACAGAGCTGCTGATTCACATGGAAGCGAGAAACAATCTTGGGCAGGAAGGAAGGCACTGTGCGAATAGACACTCCTGCCTCAGTGAACTGCAGGAAAGGCTCTCGACATGATAGTGCCTGGAGCTCGGAAACTCTTCTGGCTGAAGTGATAGCCACCAAAAAGACTGCTTTCAACGTCAGGTCTTTCAGAGATGCCCTCGACAAGGGTTCAAAAGGTGGCTTCTGCAAGGCTCTTAGCACCAGGTTGAGATTCCATGCAGGCACCACTGAGTGCAGAGGAGGGCGCAGGTGATTAACTCCCTTGAGAAAACGTACCACATCTGGCTGCGAAGCCAGGGAAGCACCCTTCAGGCGGCCCCTGAAGCAAGCCAGAGCCGCTACCTGGACTTTAAGGGAACTGAGCGACAGGCCTTTCTCCAGACCTTCTTGCAGGAACGCCAACACTGAAGAGATTGGAGCAGTGAAGGGGGAAAGTGAGCCTGCTTCACACCACGCTGCAAAGTTACGCCAAACCCTGGCGTAAGCAGTAGAAGTAGAGCGCTTCCTCGCTCTCAGCATAGTGGCGATGACCTTGTCTGAGAAGCCCTTCTTCCTCAGACGCTGCCGCTCAATAGCCAGGCCGTAAGACCAAAGGGGGAGGGATCCTCCATCACCACGGGACCCTGATGCAACAGACCCTGCTCCACTGGCAGTCGCAGAGGGTCGTCCACTGAGAGCCTGATCAAGTCCGCATACCAGGGACGTCTGGGCCAGTCCGGACCCACCAGGATTATCCGGCCCGGATGCTTTGCCACCCGGTCTAGCACCCTGCCCAGCATGGGCCAGGGCGGGAACACAGAGAAGCTCCTGTGTCGGCCACTGTTGGAGAAGAGCATCTACTCCCAGAGATCGAGGGTCCCGTCCTCTGCTGAAAAAGCGCGGCACTTGGCAATTGGCTGATGACGCCATCAGATCTAGGTTCGGCTGGCCCCAGCGCTTCGTGATGTCCAAGAACGCCTGAGCCGATAACTGCCACTCTCCGGGCTCCAAGGTATGGCGACTGAGAAAGTCCGCCTTGACATTCATGACTCCGGCAATGTGGGCCGCTGACAGCTGTTCCAGGTTCGCTTCCGCCCACTGGCATAGATTCATGGCCTCCTTGGCTAGAGGGGCGCTCTTGGTACCTCCCTGGCGGTTGACTTAGGCCACAGCCGTGGCATTGTCCGACAGGACCCGTACTGGCTTCAACGCCAATACCGGGAGGAACTCCAAAAGCGCCAACCGAATGGCTCTGAGTTCCAGGAGGTTGATAGACCACTTTGCCTCTGCAGGAGACCAGAGCCCCTGCGCTGTCCTTCCCAAGCAGTGGGCTCCCCAGCCCGTCAAAGAGGCATCCGTCGTGACGACAATCCACTCTGGGGTCACAAGAGGCATTCCTGCAGACAACTTGTCTGTCTTCAGCCACCAGCTCAGCGCCTTGCGCACTGCTGGGTCCAAGGGAAGGCGCACAGCATAATCCTCCGACACTGGGGTCCAGCGCTGCAGCAGAGAGTGTTGTAGTGGTCTCATATGAGCCCTGGCCCAGGGCACTACTTCCATCGTGGCCGTCATAGAGCCCAACAGCTGCACATAGTCCCAAGCCCGAAGAGGAGAGGCTACTAGGAACTGGTCCACCTGAGCCTGAAGCTTGACAATCCGATTGTCTGGCAGGAACACTCTGCCCACTTAGGTGTCGAATCGAACTCCCAGATACTCCAGGGACTGAGTCGGGCGCAGCTGGCTTTTCTCCCAGTTGATGATCCACCCCAGGGAGCTCAAAAGAGTAATCACCCGGTCCACAGCTTTGCCGCACTCTGCATAAGAGGGGGCTCGGATCAACCAGTCATCCAGATAAGGATGGACTTGTACTCCTTCCTTTCGCAGGAAGGCCGCGATGACCACCATTACTTTGGAGAAGGTCCGCAGAGCAGTAGCCAACCCGAACGGGAGGGCTCTGAACTGGAAGTGTCGGCCCAGGACTGCAAAACGCAGAAAGCGTTGATGAGGAGGCCAGATGGGAATATGCAAATACGCTTCCTTGATGTCCAAGGATGCCAGGAACTCCCCTGCCTTCACTGCCACTATAACAGAGCGGAGAGTCTCCATGCGAAAGTGCCGAACTTTCAAGGCCCAATTGACCCCTTTGAGGTCGAGGATTGGCCGTACAGAACCTCCTTTCTTTGGTACCACAAAGTAAATGGAGTAACGTCCCTTGCCAAGCTGATTTTCTGGCACCGGAACGACCGCACCCAGGCGGATCAGATTGTCCAAAGTCTGCTGCACTGCCACAGCTTTGACCGGAGACTTGCAGGGAGAGAGTACAAACCCGTCTCTTAAGGGTCGGCAGAACTCTAGCTTGTAGCAGTCTCTGATGACTTCCAGCACCCAAGCGTCTGAAGTTACACTGGTCCACTCGCCCAGAAACGAGGACAGGCGTCCTCCAATCTGCACTGGGCCATGGACCAGGGCCCCGTCATTGGGTACGAGACCCTGGGGGAGGACCGGAGGGCGCACCTCCGGGACGGCGGTCTCTGCGAAAGGAATGCTGCTTGGGGGAGAAGTTCCTTTTGAAGGAAGAGGGGGCAGAGGAGCCCGACTTGCCCGGGCGGTACCGACGGGCTTCCTGAAACCGTCCTCTGGAGTTACCGGGGCGAGCACTGGCCCGAGCCCTGACCTCTGGTAACCTCTTGCCCTTAGACGTGCCGAGATCGGTCACAATTTTGTCCAGCTCGACCCCAAAGAGCAGCTTGCCTTTAAAAGGCAACTTAGCCAGGCGAGACTTAGAGGCGTGGTCAGCAGACCAATGCTTCAGCCAAAGCCAGCGCCGCGCAGAGACTGTCTGAGCCATACCTTTAGCCGAGGCTCTCAAGACATCATACAGCAAGTCTGCCAAATAAGCCAAGCCCGATTCCAGGGCCGGCCAATCAGCCCTCAAGGAAGGATCCGAGGGGGAAGCCCGCTGCACAATCGTCAGGCACGCCCTGGCCACATAGGAGCCGCAAACTGAGGCCTGCAAACTTAAAGCAGCCGCCTCGAAGGACGACCTTAAGGCCGCCTCCAATCTTCTGTCTTGGGCGTCCTTTAGGGCCGTGCCACCTTCCACTGGCAACGCCGTTTTCTTAGTCACCGCAGTGATTAAAGAATCCACGGTAGGCCAAAAAAAAGGCCTCCCGTTCACTTTCAGGCAGAGGATAGAGGCGGGACATAGCCCTAGCCACTTTGAGGCTCGCTTCCGGGACATCCTATTGAGCCGAAATCAAGGTGTGCATGGCATCATGCACGTGGAAGGTTCTAGGCGGGCGCTTCGTCCCCAGCATAATGGCTGAGCCAACAGGGGCTGAGGGAGAGACGTCCCCTGGAGAGGAAATCTTCAAAATGCTCATGGCCTGCACTAACAGGTTGGGCAAGTCCTCTGAGCGAAAAATCCGCGCTGCAGAGAGGTCATCCGCTCCATCCGAGCGGGAATCCGTCTCCTCCAAGGAATCCCCAAAGGACCGTTGGGAGAACCCAGATACGCTGCCCTCATCTACATCAGAGGAGACAGAGTCCTCTAAGGCCTGGAAATCCACCCGAGGGCGTTTACTTCCGTGGGCCTCAACCCCTTTATCGGACAAGGGAGCCGGGGCAGCGTTTTGCATAAGGAAGGCCTGATGCAGCAGCAAAATGAACTCGGGGGAGAAACCCCCCAGACTGTGCACTTCAGCAGCCTGGGCCACAGCCCTAGACGCACCCTCAACCGGCGCTCGGAAGAGCGGGGGAGAAACATGCTGAGCATCCAAAATGGCGTCCGGCGCGACACTCCGCGAGGGAGCCGCGCGGGAAGAACGGCGCTTAACTTTGGCCGCTTTTTTGCCGTCGCCCAAATCAAGGGCAGCCATAGAATTAACGTCTCCCACCTCAAGGGCGGCCCAAGAAGAAGCCGTCCGAGCAGAGTGGCCGGCCAAGATGGCGGAGGCGAGCAGCGGGGGATGGGCATTTATGGCGGGAAAAACCGCCGCACCGGAGGAAGAACCGGGACACTGACCGGCCTCCAAACTGACACCGAACAAGGGCGAATCAGACTTTAAGACCCCCTCATCCCCGCTAGAAGCGCACACGCCCTTCGACGCCATAGGCCACGTGGAGACCGATCGGGGAACCCCCTGCTCGCTACAAAAAGGTAAAAATTACCTGCTTCTCGCTCCGAGCTGTAACGAACTGGTGTCCCAGTGAGTAGCTGCAATAAACGTTGAAATAAACGCCCTTAAGGACGTCCAAAAATTTTTTTTTTTTTTCAACGGAGCCAGCGGGAGGGGGGAGAAAAGGAGGGACCTGGCACCACCAGGTTTGCACTTGCTCAAGAAGAGCCCTCAACCCCAGGTACTCAACAAAACCTAAAAATTAGGCTTGGAGACCTAGCCAGAGCTGCTGAGATAGAGAACATACTGAGGAGTTTCCGGCAGCACATGACCACATATAGGGAGGCAAAAGCTTTGCTCTCTATCTCCACCTGCTGGTAGATGGACACAACCCACCAGTCTATGGATTGATCAGCATGATGATATGGAACAGGAATTTCACATTGAGTACATGAGATTGTCAGATGGTGTTACCTTCGTAGCTACAGCATCGTCTCCACTCTGAAATCAAAGACAAAAACACAACTGTCAGACCTTAGAACATCTTTAAGCAAAAGTTTGACAAACTTGAGAACAATTACTTACCAAGTTCTGTACGAAGAGATTCTATATAAAAATATAAAGGGATAAAAGTTAGAGTTGCTGATTTGTAAAAATTTTCTTCACTTTACTAATCATAACAAGGCAATAGTCAAAAGATTTGTCTGGGTAACTTTAAGAACAGCCATACTGGGTCAGACCAATGGTCTGTCTAGCCCAGTATCCTCTTTCCAACAGTGGCCAATCCAGGTCACAAGTACCTGGCAGAAACCCAAATAGTAGCAACATTCCATGCTGCCAATCCCCAGGGCAAGCAGTGGCTTCCCTATATCTGTCTCAATAGCAGACTATGGGCTTTTCTTCCAGGAACTTATCCAAACCTTTTTTAAACCCAGATACACTAACAGCTGTTACCATATCATTTGGCAATGAGTTCCAGAACTATTCATTGAGTGAAAAAATATTTCCTCCTATTTGTTTTAAAAGTATTTCCATGATTCTTCATTGAGTGCTCCCAAGTCTTTGTACTTTTTGAAAGGGTAAAAAATCGATTCATTTCTATTTGTTCTACACCACTCAGGATTTTGTAGACCTCAATCATATCTCCCCTCTGCCGCCTCTTCTCCAAGCTGAAGAGCCCTAACCGCTTTATCCTTTCCTCATATGAGAGGAGATCCATCCCCTTGGTCGCACTTCTTTGAACGTTTTCTAATTCTGCTATATCTTTTTTGAGATATGGAGACCAGAACTGAACAAAATACTCAAGGTGATGTAGCACCATGGAGCAATAAAGAGACTATCATATATACTATCCCTTTCCTAATAATTCCTAGCATCCTGTTTGCTTTTTTTGCCTGCCACCACACACTGGGCAGAAGATTTCAGCGTATTGTCTACAACACCACCTAAATCTTTTTCTTGGGTGCTGAACCCCAAGGTAGACCATACCATCAGGTAACTATGATTCGGATTATTCTTTCCCATGTAAATCACTTTGCATTGTCCACATTAAATTTCATCTGCCATTTGGTTGTCCAGTTTTCTAATTTCCTAAGGTCTTCCTGCAATTTTTCACAGTCCACATGTGTTTTAATAACCTTGAATAGTTTTGTGTCATCTTAAAATTTAATCACCTCACTTGTTCCAATTTCCAGATCATTTATGGTAAATATTTTTTATTTATGGCAAAAAAAGGAGGATACAATACCAGAATATGGATCAAAGAATACTCCACAGCATTAATAACACAGTCATGAAAACACGATATCATCATAAATTTAAACAAGAATTGGCCTGGCTTCTCCAGGTCCAAAGTTTATGTAACCCTCAATTCCATTCGTAAGATTATAACCAGTGCCCTTGATATCTTCCCCCCCCCCAGCCCCTCCAACTCCCCACCCCTTCCCTCCTCCTGAACCCAACCCTACCACACAAAAACAACAGCCCCTCTCATACATAGGGAGAGTCCCCCTTATTCCTAATCAGAGCTTCCAACATTAGTGACCCCCATAACAACAACAGGTTGTAACCATACAATGTGGCTAACCCCAACTAAGGACTGCCATCCAATCTGACACATGAGAATAATTATCATCTTTCCAAAAGATTACAGCGAAACTTGATTCAGGAGAAGACTGCATATCCTCGGAGACAGCACCATAATATATGGCTCCCAAACGGACCAAACATTTTTCTTTCGATTTGGGGTCTGCCCAGCATCTCTTGCTTCCATAAGTAATAGAGTATGAAATGCATTCTTCCAAGCCCAAAAACTGGGAGCTGCTTCTTGAGTCCAACACTGCAAGATGCATTTTTTCCCTACTACAGCTGCTTTATATACCAATAGACGCTCTTTCTGTACGAGTGTAGCATCTTGTCCCACCCACCCTAATATAATGGTCTGTGGCATGGCTCTAATTGGTTTGTGCAATAAACGCTCCCAATATGGAATTAACTGAGACCAAAATCTATGAATAGCTGGACAAAACCAGAGAGCATGAGCCAGCGTAGCAGAGGGACCCCCACATTTAGTACACTCCTTAGTATCTCTACACCACGCGTAGTGTTCCTGTCTAGGAGATATATAGGCTCTCATAATTATCCTAAATTGACATTCCCTATAATGAGCACTATGTACATACTTCGGAATCTGTTGAATGAGGTGTAGAAACCCCCCCCCCCCCCCCCAGGAATGGAACATTTAGAATCTAAATACCACTTATGTGCCAAATCTGTAAAGTCTTTATGAGGAATAAGTTGCATTAAAGCCTTATGAAGATTGGCTACCGAGATGCCAGCCTGGTCATTGGTCAAAAAAATTCCTCTAATAAACTGTAAACCCCTCGGGAGCAGCGTGATAGAATAGATTTGACATGTATCACCTGCAAGTACGCAAATAAATTTAATGAATGTGGCAACAAATGCCCCTTATAATTTCAAACGCCTTCCAGATCATTTATAAGATGTCAAATAGCATGGGTCCCAGTACAGATCCCTGTATCACTCCACTATTCACCCTCCTCTATTGAGAGATATGGCCATATAACCCTACCCTCCTTTGGAAGGATCTCAACCAAATGTTTGATTCCTCTCCCAGTTTAGTGGTTAAATTTTGTCTGGCCATAAGTTAGAAAATAATATGACAAAATGCAATAAACACATAGATTACCACAATATTTCACAACAGCAGTGCAAGAATCCACCCATCTGCCCCATTGTTATCTTATCAGTATGCACAGTGAAACAAATACATTTTTAACCTTTTTAAAAATAGAGATAAATCCTTCACACATCTCAACCTATTTTATAACTGAAAAACCAAACTCCCAATGCTAAACTAAATGAACCCCTTTAGGACCAAATCAAATTTACATCCTGTGAATGTAGTGTATGATCAGGGATGCATTTTATGAAATTATGAACAGGAGCACACTGGTGAACACTCAGTACAAGCTTTACAGATGATTATAATATCTTATAATGTACCCATCATTTTATTGGTAACTAATGAAACAATAAGAACTGGTATCATGGGATCAAATTTTATCAACCCATCTGTCGGGCAGGCTGTGGTATGTTGTGTCAACTCTAATCAATGAGTTTCCTTTTCTAATAAAACCAAGTAACTGCATTACAGTAATCTAAACATAACAACAGTAAGGCTTTTGTGAGATTTGTCAAATCTGCACGAGACCAATAGAAATGTAATTGAAGGATCGTACTTAATACAAAAACTTCCAAGTGACCCATCCTAGAGATGTGATCAAATTTACATCCTGTGAATGTAGTGTATGACGTGTATGATCAGGGATGCATTTTATGAAGTTACTAGTAAAAAAGGCCCGTTTCTGACACAAATGAAACGGGCGCTAGCAAGGTTTTCCTCGGAGTGTGTATGTTTGGGAGAGTGTATGTGAGAGTGACTGTTTGAGAGTCAGAGTGAAAGTGTGATTGTGTGAGAGAGAGCGTGAGTCTGGGTGTGAGTGTGTTTGTGAGAGAGTGTGTGTGTGAGAATGAGAGTGTGTGCAAGTGTGTATGTGAGACACAGTGAGGCATATTTTCAAAGCACTTTGGGAGGCTAAGTTCCATAGGTTTCTATGGAACTTTGGGAGGCTAAGTGCTTTGAAAATATGCCTCAGTGTGAGTGAGAGTGTGTGTGTGTGGGCGAGAGAGAGAGTGTGTGTGAGACACAGATTCTCTGTTGAGTGAGTGTATGAGACCAAGCGAGTGTGTGAGTGACTGTGTGGCACATAGAGAGTGAATGTGATACAGTGTGAGACAGAGTGTGTGAGAGTGAGAGTCAGAAAGACATTGTATATGAGAGAGAGAGTGTGAGCCGTGCCCTCCCAATCCATGGCCATCTGTCCCCTGCCCCCTCCATTCATCCTTTTCCAGCAATTCCCCTCTGTCCCTGAGCCCTGCCCTCCCAATCCATGGCCATCCATGTTTGTCTGTCACCTGCCCCCTCCATTCATCCCTATCCAGCATTTCCCCTCTCTGCCTGAGGCCTGCCCTGCAATCCATATCCATCCATGCCCATCTGTCCCCTCCATTCATCCCTATGCAGCAATTCCCCTCTCCCTGAGTCCTGCCCTTCCAATCCATGCTCCTCTGTCACCTGGCCCCTCCATTTTTCCCTATCCAGCATTTCCCCTCTCTGCCTGAGGCCTGCTCTGCAATCCATATCCATCCATGCCCATCTGTCCCCTCCATTCATCCCTATCCAGCAATTCCCCTCTCCCCGAGTCCTGCCCTTCCAATCCATGCCCATCCATGCTCATCTGTCACCTGGCCCCTCCATTTTTCCCTATCCAGCATTTCCCCTCTCTGCCTGAGGCCTGCTCTGCAATCCATATCCATCCATGCCCATCTGTCCCCTCCATTCATCCCTATCCAGCAATTCCCCTCTCCCTGAGTCCTGCCCTTCCAATCCATGCCCATCCATGCTCCTCTGTCACCTGGCCCCTCCATTTTTCCCTATCCAGCATTTCCCCTCTCTGCCTGAGGCCTGCTCTGCAATCCATATCCATCCATGCCCATCTGTCCCCTCCATTCATCCCTATCCAGCAATTCCTCTCTCCCTGAGTCCTGCCCTTCCAATCCATGCCCATCCATGCTCATCTGTCACCTGGCCCCTCCATTTTTCCCTATCCAGCATTTCCCCTCTCTGCCTGAGGCCTGCTCTGCAATCCATATCCATCCATGCCCATCTGTCCCCTCCATTCATCCCTATCCAGCAATTCCCCTCTCCCTGAGTCCTGCCCTTCCAATCCATGCCCATTCATGCTCCTCTGTCACCTGGCCCCTCCATTTTTCCATATCCAGCATTTCCCCTCTCTGCCTGAGGCCTGCTCTGCAATCCATATCCATCCATGCCCATCTGTCCCCTCCATTCATCCCTATCCAGCAATTCCCCTCTCCCTGAATCCTGCCCTTCCAATCCATGCCCATCCATGCTCATCTGTCACCTGGCCCCTCCATTTTCCCTATCCAGCAATTTCCCTCTCTCCCTGAGTCCTGCCCTCCCAATCCATGCCCACCCATGCTCCTCTGTCCCCTGCCCCCTCCATTCATCCATTTCCAGTAATTCCCCTCTCTCCCTGTGCCCTGCCCTCCTAATCCATACCCATCCATGCTCCTCTGTCCCCTGCCGCCTCCATTCATCCTTTTCCAGCAAGTCCCCTCTCGCCCTTCCATGACCCCCCCCTCGCATCCATGCTACTCTCTCTCCCATGTCCCAGCCTGGCCCGCCCTCTTCTCCCCCCCCCCCTTCGCATCCTTGCCCCCCCCCTTCGCATCCATGCCTCGCATCCATGCCCCCCCCCTCGCATCCATGCCCCCCACCCCTTCGCATCCATGCATCCCTTTTTTTTTTTTTTTATTCTTTTTAACTTTACCTCCGTGGCGGTTCGTGCAGCGAAGCGTCAGGGAAGGAGGCGGCGCTCCCGACGTCTAGCTTTCCCTTCGCTGTGTTCCGCCTTGTTTTGAAGGCGGAACACAGCGAAGGGAAGGCTAGACGTCGGGAGCGCCGCCTCCTTCCCTGACGTTTCGCTTCCGGATTTGTTTGTTTTGTCGCGAGGGCGGGGCAGAGACGGCTGGCTGGCTTGAAGGCTTCACACCACGAATCCACGAACCCTTCAGCCTCAGCCTGGGAGTGACGTCAGATGGCTTCAAGGCTTCAGGCTTCAAGGCTTCACAGAACGTTGTCCTCAGAACGTTGAGGGTGCGCTTTATTATATTAGATGAACAGGAGCACAGTGGAGCTTGCGGAGCTACTGCTAGTGATATGCAATTTACCCTTAAAATCGAGTGTGGTACTGGAAGATTGGAGGGTGGCCAATGTAACGCCCATTTTTAAAAAAGGTTCCAGGGGAGATCCGGGAAATTATAGACCGGTGAGTCTGACGTCGGTGCCGGGGAAAATGGTAGAGGCTATGATTGAAAACAAAATTACAGAGCACATCCAAGGACATGGATTACTGAGACCAAGTCAGCATGGCTTTTGTGTGGGGAAATCTTGCCTGACCAATTTACTTCAATTCTTTGAAGGAGTAAACAAACATGTGGACAAAGGGGAGTCGGTTGATATTGTGTATCTGGATATTCAAAAGGCATTTGACAAGGTACCTCATGAAAGGCTACAGAGGAAATTGGAGGGTCATGGGATAGGAGGAAATGTCCTATTGTGGATTAAAAACTGGTTGAAGGATAGAAAACAGAGAGTGGGGTTAAATGGGCAGTATTCACAATGGAGAAGGGTAGTTAGTGGGGTTCCTCAGGGGTCTGTGCTAGGACCGCTGCTTTTTAATATATTTATAAATGATTTAGAGCTGGGAGTAACTAGCGAGGTAATTAAATTTGCTGATGACACAAAGTTATTCAAAGTCGTTAAATCGTGACAGGATTGTGAAAAATTACAAGAGGACCTTACGAGACTGGGAGACTGGGCGGTTAAATGGCAGATGCCGTTTAATATGAGCAAGTGCAAGGTGATGCACATGGGAAAAAAGAACCCGAATTATAGCTACGTCATGCAAGGTTCCACGTTAGGAGTTACGGACCAAGAAAGGGATCTGGGTGTCGTCATCGATAATACATTGAAACCTTCTGCTCAGTGTGCTGCTGCGGCTAGGAAAGCGAATAGAATGTTGGGTATTATTAGGAAAGGTATGGAAAACAGGTGTGAGGATGTCATAATGCCGTTATATCGCTCCATAGTGCGACCGCACCTTGAGTATTGTGTTCAATTCTGGTCGCCGCATCTCAAGAAAGATATAGCAGAATTGGAAAAGGTGCAGCGAAGGGCGACTAAAATGATAGCGGGGATGGGACGACTTCCCTATGAAGAAAGACTAAGGAGGCTAGGGCTTTTCAGCTTGGAGAACAGACGGCTGAGGGGATACAAGATAGAGGTATATAAAATAATGAGTGGAGTGGAACAGGTGGATGTGAAGCGTCTGTTCACGCTTTCCAAAAATACTAGGACTAGGGGGCATGCGATGAAACTACAGTGTAGTAAATTTAAAACAAATCGGAGAAAATATTTCTTCACCCAACGGGTAATTAAACTCTGGAATTCGTTGCCGGAGAAAGTGGTGACGGTGGTTAGCTTAGCAGAGTTTAAAAAGGGGTTGGACGGTTTCATAAAAGACAAGTCCATAAACCACTACTAAACGGACTTGGAAAAATCCACAATTCCAGGAATAACATGTATAGAATGTTTGTACGTTTGGGAAGCTTGCCAGGTGCCCTTGGCCTGGATTGGCCGCTGTCGTGGATAGGATGCTGGGCTCGATGGACCCTTTGTCTTTTCCCAGTGTGGCATTACTTATGTACTTATGTACTCTCAGACACAGAGGCATGCCTACTCAAACACCCAAATTGTGACCCAGTTCAATGCCCACTCACTCCAGCCTCCAACGCTGTCATCTTGAAAACCCTGCCCTGATCTTAATGATTCCAATCAACAGCCAGTTCCACACTCTGAAATCTGTATTGGGTTCTGGCAGGGTTATTGATACACACAGGAAACAGCAGTGACTCAAAAAGGAGGACTGGACAATGTTCTTGAATACAGAATTTATTGATCAATCTATAGAATGAATACGGCCGTGTTTCAGCCAACAGGCCTGCCTCAGGAGTCTAAATCCAGAAAACACATGAAAATGATCACAGACAGGGAGTGGCAAACCATAAAAATAACAAATCATAAATGTACTAAAAATCCAGAAAACAATAATAAAAAATTTGCTAAAAATTTTTTGAAAGCCGGTAAATACCTTTATGTGTTTAGAATGAGAAAAACTTGTGGAAATGAGGTATATAGCACGCTGAGCTTAAGTCATGTTCGGTAAGCTATAGTGAGGGAAACGTTGAGACAAGAACACAAAATGTTGCTAATAAAAATGAACACACTATGTGTTGAGAGTAAGCAATGTGGTACAAGCTGTGAGTATATGTGATGATGAAACATAATCCTATATAATAATTTGCACTATGAACGTTCCATGAGGCTGCCTGGGCCAGTGCCTCCATTCTGATTGGCTGTGCCTGGGACTGAAGCCTCGGATGATGTCATCCAGAGAGCCCAAACAACAGCAGTGCGGGCCCAGGCAGCTTCATCGAACATTCATGGAAAATAAAGCTAAGAAAAAGAAAGGACAACTGAGACTGCTGCCATCCCAAACTGCCCTCCCGAAATTGCCAACCTCCCTACCCCCTCCCCCTCCTCTTACCGTGGTCCCGGCGGCAGCAGTGAAGGGCGAGCAGGCTCGCCGAGTCTGCTGCCTTCCCTTCTCCTCGCTCTCAGCTCTGGTCCCGCCCTTGCAGAAACAGGAAATGAGGGCGGGACCAGAGTCAGAGCTGAGAGCGAAGAGAAGGGAAGGCAGCAGACTCGCCGAGCCTGCTCGCTCTTCACTGCTGCCACCGGGACCCCGGTAAGAGGGGGGAGGGGAGGGTAGCAGAGGGGGGGTGCGACGTGCATGTAGGGGGATGGCCGGGGCCAGTGTCGGGGATGGGGGGGAGGGAGGAGAGACTAGAACTCGGAGGACGGACAGAGGGAAGGAGAGTGACAGAGGGAGGGAGGACGGCATGGAAATCGGAGGGGAGGAAAGGGGGCCGTGGAACTTGGAGGGGATAGAGGGAGAGAGCGAGGGAGGTGGGGAAAACCTTGCTAGCGCCCGTTTCCTTTCATACAGAAACGGGCCTTTTTTTTACTAGTATACAAGAAAAACGAACAGTCAGTGCTGGTGGTGAGTCTTGGTAGGAAGATGAAATAACTGCTGTTACTAACTGAACTGTAGTACTCTGTGGGTAAGAAAGAGAAATGCAGAGCGTTCGAGTTTAAAAGCTAGAAACCACACCTATGGAAAGATATAAGCAGGATGGAGTCGATCCAGAGGGCAGTTACAAAATTGGTAAGCGGTCTCTGTCATAAAACATATGGGGACAGGCTTAGGAACCTCAACATGTAGAAGCTGGAAAAGAGGCAGGAGAGAGGGGATATGATAGAGATATTTAAATACCTCAGTTACATCAATATACAGGAAGTGAGCCTTTTTCAAATGAAGGAAAACCCTGGAATGAGAGATCATGGGAAGAAGTTGAGAGGAAATACGCTTAGGAGGAATCTAAGAAAATACTCCTTCATAGAAAGGGTGGTGGATGCTTGGAATGGCCTCCCAGTGGAAATAGTGGAGACGAAGACTGTGTCAGAATTTAAGGAAGTGTGGGACAGGCATGTGGGATCCTTTAGGAAAAGGAGGAGTTAGTGGTTACTGAGGAAGGGCAGACTGGATAAGTCATTTGGCCCTTATCTGCCATCATGTTTTAAATTTTCTAAATACACTATTAATCGCTGTTACACATTGGAGGGTTTGAAGTGAAGGTGAATTGACAACAACAGACCTTTCTCTGAGGGCTTATAAAAGTAATGCAGCCACTATGTCAATAGCGTAGCTTTCTATCAAATGTAATTCTGGGGCGTAAATAAGTCACTAACTCAATGGCTCAAGTTTGTAACAAATATAACGCAAGAACACAAGTAAGTAAAAAATGTACCAGAAGAAATTCGCTAACCAATTGCAGGACTGGCGCAAAAAAGCATCTGTGGTCCAAAAAGAGAAAACAGGGGCAGCCAACCTGGTAGCCTATTTAAATAGCAAAGTGTGACTTAACCACATCACAGGTGGAACCTCAGCTGAGAAATAACTCAATGAATGGCATGAGTAAAAGAGTGTTTTGAACACAATAGTAAAAACTCAAGAGTAACTGGCAATAAAAGATAATGAAAATAAAAGATGTAAATATAAAAAGAGAAAAATGAAAGCTCAATAAAGAATACATGCTGTCATCCATAAAGCTGTTGCACTGGGTGGTGTGTATATCTATTACTAGTAAAAAAAGGCCCGTTTCTGACACAAATGAAACGGGCGCTAGCAAGGTTTTCCTCGGAGTGTGTATGTTTAAGAGAGTGTATGTGAGAGTGACTGTGTGAGAGAGAGAGAGTGAATGTGCGAGTGTGTGTGTGTGACAGAGAGAGAGTGAGTCTGGGTGCGAGTGTGTATGTGAGAGAGAAAGAGTGTGTGTGGAGAGGCAGCTGAGGGTTACTGTGCAGGATGCTGAGCTCTGGCTGTGCTTCAAGGAACTGACCAATCCTATTTAATAAAATGCACCTCCAACATTCTGAAGACGAGAAACCTCGTGTGGTTGGTCACTTCTGCTTGTGATGAACCCGGAAGTACGTGACGTCAATTCAGGAGATGGATACAGAGAGCAGGAATGCCTCAGCCATGCAGTCAGCTTCAGAATGTTGGAGGCGCGTTTTATTATATAGGATGGTAATGTGTGAGTTTAGATTTAAAGGCACTGTTTTCTGTATCACAATCAAGTGAATGAAAGAGACAAAAACAAATGTTGAATACAACAGGGTCCATCTAGAGTGATAACAATGCTCCTATAAACCTACTGTATTAACAGTATCATGCTAGATGTTAAAACTGTGTGCTGTCAGAATGAATATTGATAAAGTCTTCACTAATTGTTGCTGGTGTGTGTAATGCTAGTATGCTAAGAATAATATATCTCTTATGGTTAATTAAGGTTTTAATAACTCTTATCAACAGTAAACCAAAATAGAACGACGTAAGTACCATTTCTCATATGATGGTTATTGAGTATATGTACCTCATACTATGAATTGTGCCAGGAGGAACAGTATAAAACCTACAAGAATGGAGTAAGATCTAGCTCTAAATTAAGCTCATTCGGAGTGACTGTATTAAAATTGAAGATAAAATGTTGTTCTTCTCTTAAAAATATACTTTCTATGTTGCCCCCTCTCGTTCTAGATGGAACATGTTTGATGACAAAAATTTTTAAATCATCTATGGTGCTTTTTGCTTCATACCGGTGAGAAACTAGAGGTGCAGATGGGATGTTCCTACTAATGCAAGATCTGTGTTCTATTAATCTGGTTTTCACCATCCTCTTTGTCTTTCCCGCAAGGACAAATGACCATATAAATCAAATTAGAAAATGTACAATTAGTGGAATGTGGAATGTTGAAGCCAGTGCATCCTCCTTGTGATTGGGTGTACAAATCTATCAAATAACAGACACACTCTGTATTTCCCACAAATGGTGTGACCTGTATGAATATTTTCTTCCAGACTGACTGTAGGTAAAGTTGAGGATACAAGTCGCTCCTTGAGATTTCTATTTCTGGAATGCGCAATGGTAGATGTTTCCAAAATATGCCAGTTCTTAAGGATAATTTTGCGGAATTGATTCGAGAAGTGTAAAAACTTCAATGTGCATACTATGACTGGTTGACTTCTATTGTTCCTAGCAGTTAGTAGGAGATTTCTGTCCTGAATTTTAGCTCTGTCCAGACTTTTCTGAATGCACACTTCTGGATAACCTCTATCTATAAACCTTTGTTTGAGAAATTTGGCTTATAATTCAAAATCGGTACAGAGGTGACGTAAACAGAGGAATTGTGAATAAGGTAAATTGTTCTTGAGATCTATGTACCTTTTATAAAAGACAGCCTCTTTTTTGTATGAATGATCTGACAAAAATTTCTCTTCAACGTGTGCTACATATAAGTTGGCTAATTCTGGGGCCATTGCTGTGCCCTTTATCTGCTGGAAGAATGTGCCATAGAATGAAAAATAATTATGAGCTACGGCCAAAGTAGCAAAGGTGATGATTCAAAAGTTTGGAATACGGTGTAATATTTTCCTGTTCTTCAATATATTTTGAATGATTAAAATGGACTCCAGTTGTGGTACATTAGTGTACAAGGCGTCTATATCGAGTGACTAAAAAATGTCACAAAGATCTCCATAAAAATCTTTTAGGAGTGTAATAATGTGGGAGGAGTCTCTAACATATGATTACATTTGGGGTATATTTGGTTTCAAGAAGTAATCCACAAATTGTGACAACGGTTCTAATAGAGAGCCATTCCCTGATACAATCGGATGCCCCAGTGGGTCAATGAGGGATTTGTAGATCTTGGGCAAAACATAAAATGTAGAAATAATGGGATATGTAACTGGTGCTCACGAATGGGGATAGTGTGTCAAATGTCCGAGTGGCTGCGCACCTGGGAAACAGTGACCATCAAACGGTTTGTTTTGATGTAACGGCTCATGTGGATGGCAGCCACTCCAAACTCAAAGTCCTGGATTTCAAGCGAGCTGACTTTAACGAAATGGGTGAATACCTGAGGAAGGAGCTGATGGGCTGGGAGGACATACGAGAAGTGGAAGGACAGTGGTCCAGGCTAAAAGAAGTAATAAACAGGGCCACAGACCTTTATGTAAGGAGAGTAAATAAAAGCAAGAGAAAAAGGAAACCGATATGGTTCTCAAAGCAAGTGGCTGAGAAAATAAAGATTAAAGAGTTAGCGTTCCAGAAATATAGAAAATCTCAAGAGGAGGAACACGGGGAGGAATACCGGATGAAACTGAAAGAAGCCAAGAGAGAGGTACGTCTGGCGAAGGCGCAAGCGGAAGAACAAATGGCTAGAAATGTAAGGAGAGGAGACAAAAACTTCTTCAGGTATATTAGTGAAAGGAGAAAGACTATAAAGGGAATTGTGAGACTAAAAGATACAACAAAACGCTATGTAGAAAATGATGAAGAAAAAGCCAATTTGCTAAATAGATACTTTTGTTCTGTTTTCACTGAAGAAAACCCTGGGGAAGGACCGAGAGGGACTGGCAAAAGTACACCTGAAAATGAGGTGGATAGAGCGCCGTTCACGGAAGAAAGTGTGTATCAACAACTTGGAAAGCTAAAGGTGGACAAAGCCATGGGGCCGGACGGGATCCACCCCAGAATACTGAGGGAGCTCAGAGAGGTTCTGGCGGGTCCTCTTAAAGACTTGTTTAATAAATCCTTGGAGACGGGAGAGGTTCCGAGGGATTGGAGAACGGCGGAGGTGGTCCCTCTTCACAAAAGTGGTGATAGGGAAGAAGCTGGAAACTACAGGCCGGTAAGCCTCACTTCGGTTATTGGAAAAGTAATGGAAGCCATGCTGAAGGAAAGGATAGTGAATTTCCTGGAAGCCAATAAGTTGCAAGATCCGAGACAACATGGTTTCATCAAAGGGAAATCGTGCCAAACGAATCTCATTGAATTCTTTGACTGGGTGACAGGAGAATTAAATCAAGGACATGCTATGGACGTCATCTACTTAGATTTCAGCAAGGCTTTCGACACAGTTCCCCACAGGAGGCTCTTAAATAAACTAGACGGCCTGAAGATAGGACCCGAAGTGGTGAACTGGATTAGGAACTGGTTGACGGACAGACGCCAGAGGGTGGTGGTGAATGGAGTTCGCTCGGAGGAAGGAAAGGTGAGTAGTGGAGTGCCTCAGGGATCAGTGCTGGGGCCCATTCTGTTCAATATATTTGTGAGTGACATTGCCGAAGGGTTACAAGGTAAAGTTTGCCTTTTTGCGGATGACACCAAGATTTCCAACAGAGTGGACGGGTGTGGAAAACACGAAAAAAGATCTGAAGAAGCTAGAAGAATGGTCTAACGTTTGGCAATTAAAATTCAATGCGAAGAAATGCAAAGTGATGCACTTAGGGAGTAGAAATCCAAGGGAGACGTATGTGTTAGGCGGGGAGAGTCTGATAGGCACGGACGGGGAGAGGGATCTTGGGGTGATAGTATCTGAGGACCTGAAGGCGACGAAACAGTGCGACAAGGCGGTGGCAGTAGCTAGAAGATTGCTAGGCTGTATAGAGAGAGGAGTGACCAGCAGAAGAAAGGAGGTTTTAATGCCCCTGTATAAGACGTTGGTGAGGCCCCACCTGGAGTATTGTGTTCAGTTTTGGAGGCCGTATCTTGCGAAGGATGTTAAAAAAAATGGAAGCGGTGCAAAGAAAAGCTACGAGGATGGTATGGGATTTACGTTCCAAGACGTATGAAGAGAGGCTTGCTGACCTGAACATGTACACCCTGGAGGAAAGGAGGAACAGGGGTGATATAATACAGACGTTCAAATATTTGAAAGGTATTAATCCGCAAACGAATTTTTTCCGGAGATGGGAAGGCGGTAGAACGAGAGGACATGAAATGAGATTGAAGGGAGGCAGACTCAGGAAAGATATCAGGAAGTATTTTTTCACGGAGAGGGTGGTGGACGCTTGGAATGCCCTCCCGCGGGAGGTGGTGGAGATGAAAACGGTAATGGAGTTCAAACATGCGTGGGATATGCATAGAGGAATCCTGTGCAGAAGGAATGGATCCTCAGAAGCTTAGCTGAAATTGGGTGGCGGAGCAGTTGGGGGGAAGAGGGGGTGGTGGTTGGGAGGCGAGGATAGGGGAGGGCAGACTTATATGGTCTGTGCCCTGAAAAGGACAGGTACAAATTCAAGGTAAGATATACACATATGAGTTTGTCTTGGGCAGACTGGATGGACCATGCAGGTCTTTTTCTGCCGTCATCTACTATGTTACTATGTTACTATGTAAAAAGTTTTTTTCTTTGGAGGTTTAAGAAGCCATTGTGTTAAAGTCAGTCTGTTTTGAAATCCAGGACTATGAGTTTTGAGTGGCTGCCCTCTGTTCTAGCTGTTATATCAAACTTTCCCCATTTGTGAGCACCAGATCCAGAGTCGCTCCTTCCATCCTTGGATCCATCACTTTTTGTCTGAGCAGAGCACTTTGAAGGACATCCACTATCTCTGAGGCATCGGAATCCTCCCTGTTCTGTGAAATTTGAACCCGCCTGGCCAGGATGAACAGATGGATGTAGAAATGTTAACGGAAATTAGGAAGGCTAACAAACTGGGCAACACAATAATAATGGGTGATTTCAATTACTGAGTTCAAAAAACCGGAAAAGGTAGAATATATTATCAAACTAAATCTCTTTCTACCACAACTACAAATTGTAAGCAAGCAACACAGGCCAATTCTAAACAACTCACGAAATGTGGAGAAAAAAAGACATCAGGTATAACAGACCACCTCTTTGTCAAAGGACAAGCCTTTTGTATAACGAGGGGACCGTATCAATCACGTGTCTTTAAAAAAACTCCACACTGTTGGTTGTAATTTCTAACTTGCCACTGCGTGTCTTGTCAACACTTGTATAGGAGATTCAAACCACAAATTCTAAATGCAAAAAAAGAAGAAAAACTTGGAAAGAGTACTTATCTTCACCGGAGAATTATCTTGCCTAATAACTCCAGCTTCGCTTTCAACGTACTCCACATCTCATGTACCGAAATCCCGACAGGGTTGCCCTGTTTCGCTAAATATAAGCTGCTTCAGGGGAATTTTTAAGAAATCCAAGTTTAGATGTCTCGCCGTCTCCCTTAATCTCTGGCACAAAACATGGCGGACGGTCTCTTCGCTTTCACCGTCTGTTTTTATACTCGGCGTCTGACGTCACTCCAAAGCACTCCAATCAAAGAAACGCTTTCCATTCCAGCGCTACATTCAAACCTCTGGGTATGACAGTCTTAAGTTCAAAAATCCATCGTTGTTCTCTTTGGCGTAGAAGCCGTCTAATATCCCCTCTTCTTTCAGAAACTCTCATCTGTTCCAGTACGATACATCGCAACTCTGAAAATCTATGTTGGAATTGTATACAATGTGAGACCATAGGCTCATATGTCTTCTCTGATTGAATACAATGTCTATGCTCAATTAATCGAGTTTTTAAAGGCCGGGACGTCTGTCCCACATAACATAATGCGCAAGGGCATAATTACCCCATTATTGACTACGTAAATGTAACATCGGGGCATGCTAGGGAGGTAAAGTTCCTTGACGAAATCAAGGACTGCTTTATGGAGCAGCTGGTACAGGAACCAACAAGAGAAGGAAAAATTCTAGACCTAGTCCTGGTGCGATAATGTTGATGGGGCCACTTGATAACAGTAATCATAATAAGATCCAATATGTTAGCGTTGAACTTTCAAAAAGAAGACTATGATAAAATGAGAAGAACGGTGAAAAAAAAAACTTTGAGAAGTGGCTGTGAGGGTCAAAAATTTACATCAGGCATGGATGCTGTTCAAAAATACCATCCTGGAAGCCCAGGCCAAATATATTTCGCGTATTAAAAAAGGAGGGAGGAAGACCAAACGACAGCCGGCATGGTTAAAAAGTGAGGTGAAGGGAAGCTATTAGAGCTAAAAGAAAATCCTTCAAAAAATGGATGAAGGAACCAACTGAAAATAAAAAGAAACAGCATAAGGAATGTCAAGTCAAATGCAAAAGTGCTGATAAGGAAGGCAAAGAGGGACTTTTAAAAAAAGATAGCGTTGGAGGCAAAAACAAATAGTAAAATTATTTTAAGGTATATTAAAAGCAAGAAGCCAGCAAAAGAATTGGTTGGACCGCTAGATGACCAAGGGATAAAAGGGGCAATCAAGGAAGACAAAGCCATAACAGAGAGATTAAATGAATTCTTTGCTTCAGTCTTCACCGAGGAAGATTTGGGAGTGATACCGGTGCCAGAAATGGTATTCAAAGCTGAGTCGGACAAACTGAATGAAATCTCTATAAACCTAGAGGATGTAATGGGGCAGTTTGATAAAGAGTAGCAAATCTCCTGGACTGGATGGTATTCATCCTAGATTGTAAGCTCTTTGAGCAGGGACTGTCTTTCTTCTATGTTTGTACAGTGCTGCGTACGCTTTGTAGCACTATAGAAATGCTAAATAGTAGTAGTAGTGTACTGATAGAATTTAAAAATGAACTTGTGGAACTATTGTTAGTAATATGTAATTTATCTTTAAAATCGAGTGTGGTATCGGAAGATTAGAGGGTAGCCCATGTAACGCCGATATTTAAAAAAGGTTCTAGAGGGGATCCAGGAAATTATAGACCGGTGAGCCTGACGTCAGTGCCAGGCAAAATGGTAGAGACTATTATAAAGAACAAAATTACAGAACATATTCAAAAGCATGGATTAATAAGACAAAGCCAACATGGATTTAGTGAAGGGAAATCTTGCCTCACCAATCTATTACATTTCTTTGAAGGGGTGAAAAAACATGTGGATAAAGGTGAGCTGGTTGATATTGTGTATCTGGATTTTCAGAAGGCGTTTGACAAAGTACCTCATGAAAGACTCCAGAGGAAATTGGAGAGTCATGGGATAGGAGGTAGTGTTCTATTGTGGATTAAAAACTGGTTAAAAGATAGAAAGCAGAGAGTAGGGTTAAATGGTCAGTATTCTCAATGGAGAAGGATAGTTACTGGGGTTCCCCAGGGGTCTGTGCTGGGACCGCTGCTTTTTAACATATTTATAAATGACCTAGAGATGGGAGTAACTAGTGAGGTAATTAAATTTGCTGATGACACAAAGTTATTCAAAGACATTAAATTGCGGGAGGATTATGAAAAATTACAAGAGGACCTTATGAGACTGGGAGACTGGGCGTCTAAATGGCAGATGACGTTTAATGTGAGCAAGTGCAAAGTGATGCATGTGGGAAAGAGGAACCCGAATTATAGCTTTGTCATGCAAGGTTCCACGTTAGGAGTCACAGACCAAGAAAGGGATCTAGGTGTGGTCGTAGATGATACGTTGAAACCTTCTGCTCAGTGTGCTGCTGCGGCTAAGAAAGCAAATAGAAAGGTATTATTAGGAAAGGAATGGAAAACAAAAATAAGGATGTTATAATGCCTTTGTATCGCTCCATGGTGAGACCGCACCTCGAATATTGTGTTCAATTCTGGTCGCCGCATCTCAAAAAAGATATAGTGGAATTAGAAAAGGTGCAGAGAAGGGCGATAAAAATGATTAAGGGGATGGGATGACTTCCCTATGAAGACAGACTGAAGCATCTATTGCTCTTCAGCTTGGAGAAAAGATGGCTGAGGGGAGATATGATAGAGGTCTATAAAATAATGAATGGAGTGGAACAGTTAGACATGAATCATTTGTTTACGCTTTCCAAAAATACTAGGACTAGGGGGCATGCGCTGAAGCTACAAAGTAGTAAATTTAATACGAATTGGAGAAAATGTTTCTTCACTCAGTGTGTAATTAAAATCTGGAATTCGTTGCCAGAGAATGTGGTAAAGGCAGTTAGCTTTGCGGGGTATAAAAAAGATCTGGCCAGCTTCATAAAGGAAACATTCATAAACTATTATTGAATTGACTTGGGGGAAAATCCAGTGCTTATTTAAGGGATAAGCAGCATAAAATGTATTGAATTTTTTGGGGATCTTGCCAGGTATTTGTGACCTGGACTGGCCACTGTTGGAAACAGGATGCTGGGATTGAAGGACCTTTGATCTGTCCCAGTGTGGCAATACTTATATGTACTTATGTAAGAAAAACCTACAGGTTAAACATAAGGGTAAGAGATGATGTAGCAGCGGCCTTGTTTTATTTATCACTGAGCAGCTGTAAGTACAAAGAATCCTTGGTACCACAGAAGTTAATAATGCTAAAATTTCTATGTATAGGGTACTGCGGTGGCTGCATTTATAAGATGTTCCTGATGATGCCTTAATGAAATGGTGACGCACTGTAGAGCAAGGCAGCGCATATAACCTAATAAATACTCACTGCAGAATGGATAAGTACAGAGTAATACAGAATACTGTTATATAAAAAGATAAAAAGAAATAAAAATTGAGTGAAATTGGAAGGTTTTTTTTTTTAGGACTGGTTAAGAAATTTGCCCAGTCATTAGTCCAAAGTTATACTGAGATGTCTCTGGAGCAGTGGCGTAGCCAGACCTGACATTTTGGGTGGGCCCAGAGCCAATATGGGTGGGCACTATGTACATAAGTATGGGTAGTATTTCTCGGGATACTAGAAAATAATGCCTTAGAATGTACTTGATGATGGATTTCTAATTATTCTGCTCAACAGTTGCCCTACATCAACATAAACCACTTAATGGAAAAACAATATTTTAAATATTAGTTACATTATGCCATATCTTAAACGTGACCAAACATAAGTCCACCATAGTAACATAAGTGCTCTGAAAATGAGCCCCTAAGTTGCAAATCTTAACACCAATTCTGAACACAAATACCAACAACAGTACCTATACACAACAGCAATACGCATCCCATAGTAAAAGCCAGACTCAGAGATCCCCACACAAACCACATAGTAACATAGTAGATGACAGCAGAAAAAGACCTGCACGGTCCATCCAGTCTGCTCAACAAGATAACTCATATGTGCCACTTTTAGTGTATACCTTACCTTGATTTATACCTGTCTTTTTCAGGGCACAGACCGTATAAGCCTGCCCAGCACTATCCCCGCCCCCCAACCACCAGCCCTGCCTCCCACCACCGGCTCTGGCACAGACTGTATAAGTCTGCCCAGCAGCTCCCTCTTCAGGACAGCAACTCCCTGACCAACACTGGCTCCAAAATCAGGAATTGTTGCACAGGCAGTGAAATTAACCTGGGAACGGACTGTGACAATAGAAAGGTTGTATATTAAGTTCTGTGATCACTATTAACATAAACTAGTCTTAAATAAACAGAAAACCGCTGCTTGCTGATTTATGGGTGGCTCTCCCATCCCAACCATTCCCCTTCACCTCTTAGGTACTATTATTCAACCTGTTGATTCCTTCCATTACCTTGGCTTTATTCTTGATTCTCACCTGACACTTAACCCCCAGATTGTAAGATGGCCGACGGGAAGATGGCTGTGGAATAGCTAGCGCCATCAAAAGCCAAGAATAATGGACCATAATCAGCCATAATTCAACAAAAAAAAATGTGACTGGATTTTGACCCGATCTGTCAAAAGCTCATTGTGAGCAGTTTGCTGAGCACCTCTCGAAGACTTCTGCTTACTTAATTGCTTTGAGCCGGAGCATACCGTGGTCTAACAGGCCTAGCATACGTGAGTGCCCACTGCCTCTACTTCGCTGTTATTGCCCATCCTGGCAAAATTGAATGGCGAAATTTACCGAGACTGCCTCGTTTTGCCATACTTTCTTTAAACTTCAATTATACCAAACCATTACTCACCTCGATATGGCTACGCAATCGATTCTTATTTAGCAGTCTGCACTTGCCACTGTTTTAGCTGCTGTTGACGGTTGTTCGGATTGGGATGCCTGACTGACATTGATTCTCTTCCTCGGTATGCCCCGGATTGACTTTGCTGCCCCGTCACTACTGCACTGCTAGATTTCGTCTTGATTGGCGGACCACGTTCCGCTCGCTGTGGATGATAGCTAGCGGATGTAAAGCTAAGCGGATGTAAAGCAGTGTGTGTACTGCTTTCTCGCCGCGATGCTGGAAGGATAGAAGAGCTGCTCTTTCCTGTCGACTGCGGGGATAAAGGCTGGCTGTGCACTGATTGGAGGAGCAAGGAGAACTGGGTGGGCCTAAGCTGAGATTGGCACCCGTAGCTACGCCCCTGCACTGGAGCCTTTGAAATGCTTTTTTTTTTTTTTATTTTGGCTTATTTTCAGTTACTTGCAAAGTTCTTTGGTATCATATATAGAACTCCCTCCTACATGCAGGTACTTTCTATGTCCCTAGAGATCTCAGACAATCTAAGGACCCCTTTTACCAAGTTGCGGCAAAAGGGGGCCTGTGCTGGCGTCAGCACGTGTTTTTCACGCGCGCTGAGTTCCCCTTTTACTGCAGAGTGTAAAAGGGAAGTCTGTTTCCTGCAGGAAATAGCCATGCGGCCAGTAAAGCACTTGCCACGCAGCCATTTAAGGGGGGAGCCCTTACTGCCACTCATTCAGGTGGTGTTAAGGGTTCCTGCGCTAGCCTGCCAGATATGACGGCATGCTAGAGGTGGGAAGTACTGCTGGACTGCTGCAGTAGCCTGGCAGTACTTCCTGTTAAGTGAGAGGTAAGCCCATGTTGTGAGCGGTACCCCCACTTAGTAAAAGGGGCCCTAAGTTTTTGTACCTGGGGTAATGGAGGGTTAAGTAACTTGTCCAGGGTCACAAAGAGTTGCAGTGGTCACCTGGATCAAGACTTGCAGCACTAACCATTAGGCTACTTGTCCCCCTGCCATGGATACCTGCATCAGCCCCCTTGGTTGTCTAGAATCCCCCCCCCCCCCCATACACACACACTTCCGCAGTTCAAAAGATTTCCCTGGTGGTCAAGTGGCCCACCCCCTTCCTCCCTTAGACAAACTCCTTTCTTCACATAAAAACATTAAATCCCTGGTGCCTAGTGGAACCCTCCTACACTCCCAACCCTTAACCCCTCCCCTAAACCACCCAAACCCATGTGATGTACCTAACAGGAGAGGCAGGAGCAATGCCCACTCACTCCAGCCTCCAGTGCTGCCATCTTGAAAAATGGCACAGCCCTGCCCTGCCCTAAACAGCTGAGCCTGCTGCTGGTTTAAACCCACTCCCACTCCCTCTCTCTCCTCCACCTTTTCCAGCATGGCAATGTATGGGTCCTACCTGTAAGAGTGTTGACTACTTTCCTATCAGAACACTGCAGTTCTTTTCCTTTTCTATTAATTTATTATTGCTGTTTCAGATTGTAAACCGCCTAGGTCTACATGCTAGTTAAGGTGGTATATCAAGTTACTGTAAATAAATAAATAATATATAAGGGATGTGGAAGGGTGCCACTAAACCCCAGGGATTCATTTTTTTTTATTTGAGAAAAGGGGTTTGGGTCAGGAGGGAGGTGGGCTTCTATAAAGGATTGTAGGTTTGGGATGTTTTATTTTTGTTTATAAATGGCATGCACTGACAGGAGGATAACATTCACCAATGAACTGCAGATTACCGCCATGATTTTAATATGGCAGTAATTTGCATGGTCTTTGAATACTGCATCCCGTGGCCTTCCCGCAGCAGAACCTTTGTGGTAGAGCTACGGCTTGCTGCCTCTGCCCCTAAATGAGGAGGCAATTGAGAGAGGAATACACTTAAATAGTTAAGTCTCACTGAATATCTGGTTACTACTACTACTTAACATTTCTAAAGCGCTACTAGGGTTACGCAGCGCTGTACAGTTTAACATAGAAGGACAGTCCCTGCTCAAGGAGCTTACAATCTAAAGGACAATTGTACAGTCAGTCAAATAGAGGCAGTCAAATTGGGGCAGTCTAGATTTCCTGAATAGGTATAAAGGCTAGGTGCCGAAGGCAACATTGAAGAGGTGGGCTTGGAGCAAGGATTTGAAGATGGGTAGGGAGGGGGCTTGGCGCAAGGGCTCAGGAAGTTTATTCCAAGCATAGGGTGAGGCGAGGCAGAAAGGGCGGAGCCTGGAGTTGGCGGTGGTGGAGAAGGGTACTGAGAGGAGGGATTTGTCCTGTGAGCGGAGGTTTCAGGTGGGAATGTAAGGGGAGATGAGGGTAGAGAGCTAATGAGGGGCTGCAGACTGAGTGCATTTGTAGGTAAGAAGGAGAAGCTTGAACTGTATGCGGTATCTGATCAGAAGCCAGTGAAGTGACTTGAGGAGAGGGGTGATATTAGCATATCGGTCCAGGCAGAATATAAGACGTGCATCAGAGTTCTGAACGGATTGAAAGGGGGGATAGATGGTTAAGTGGGAGGCCACTGAGGAGTAGGTTGCAGTAGTCAAGGCGAGAGGTAATGAGAGAGTGGATAAGAGTTCGGGTGGTGTGCTCAGAGAGGAAAGGGTGAATTTTGCTGATGTTAAAGAGAAAGAAGTGACAGGTCTTGGCTATCTGCTGGATATTCGCAGAGAAGGAGAGGGAGGAGTCGAAGATAACACCGAGGTTGCGGGCAGATGAGACGGGGAGGATGAGGGTGTTATCGACTGAGATAGAGAGTGGGGGAAGAGGAGAAGTGGGTTTAGGTGGAAAGACGATAAGCTTGGTCTTGGCCATGTTCAGTTTCAGGTGGCGGTTGGATATCCAGGCAGCAATGTCAGATAAGCAGGCCGATACTTTGGTCTGGGTTTCCGCAGTGATGTCTGGTGTGGAGAGATAAAGCTGGGTGTCGTCAGCATAAAGATGATATTGGAAACCATGAGATGAGATCAGCTCGCCCAGGGAAGAGGTGTAGATTGAAAAAAGAAGGGGTCAAAGGACAGATCCCTGGGGAACTCCAACAGAGCAGGATGGGGGTGGAGGAAGATCCATGAGAATGTACTCTGAAGGTATGGTGGGAGAGATAAGAGGAGATTATAATGTAACAGAGAGAGGGAACCAAGTACAAAAAAGAGACCAAGCAAAAAAACAGCACAAAGGGCCTTTAAAAACAAAAAGGAACACAGTTTTTTCATTAAAAAAATCTTTTAGTAGTGAACTTTGATTGAAGAGAGACCCGACACGGGTCGTGTTTCGGTGCTACCGCACCTGCGTCAGGGGTCTGCATTAAACATATTACAATAAACAATCAACAAATATATAAATAAAAACATGTAGATAGGAACCCATACCTTAACCTACCCTGCTTAGACTCTCCAGCCTCCTTACAATATCGAATTGAAGTAGTAATATGAAGTCGTAATATGTTTTGCCCTTGGCATTATGCTTCTGAATTTCGTTATAAGGGTGCTTATGACCATCTCAGTGCTGTGTTGTGGTCTGAAACCTGATTGGGAGTTCTGAAGGATTGACAATTTTGTCAGATATTCTGTTAGTTGTTGTGTTACAATACCCTCCATCGTTTTGGTCAATAGTGGTATTGAGGCCACTGGTCTGTAGTTCATTATATCATGGATCTTGCTGGTTGCGTTTTTGGGGATAGGTGTGAGTGCTATGTCGCCTTTGTTTGTTGGGAAATGGCCTAGTTCAAACATGTATGTGATTTGTTTGGTGTAGTACTCGGTGAACCAGTCCAGTGGATTCTTCAGCATGTAGTTGGGGCAGTTGTCTAGTAGGCAGTATGTAGGAGCATATTTTGTCAGTAGTGACTTTAATGTGTTTAGCTGGGGTGGTGTGAAAGTGGTCCATATTCTGTCTGCCACAGTGTGGTCGTCATTTGTTTCACAGTCTTGTAGATTTGTTTGAGGTTTTACAAAGTTGGATCTTGTATTAGCTATTTTGTTCTTGAAGTGCTGTGCAAGCTCATCTGCGGAAGGTGGTATTTCAGTTGTCGCATGTATATTCTGGGTTTTCAGTAGCTTGTTCATGAGCTCGAACATTTTTTTTCTGTTTTTCTCTTTGGGGTTCGTGTATGTGCTGTAGTGTTCTTCTTTTGCTTTCTTTATGCTGTTTGAGTATGTTCTTATTGCTTTTCTCCATATGGTTTTGTTGTGTTTTGTTTTTGGCCTATGCTTTCTCAAATTTCCTGCATAGTTTTTTTCATGTGTAGTAGGTTGTCATTAAACCATGGTCATGGTTGTTTTTTGTTTTGGTTTTGAGTGGTGCTATTTTGTTCAGTGTGTTTTCACTTGCTTCGTCCCAGTTTCTCATGATGTGTATTTCTTTGGGTAATAATTTGTTTTGTAAATGAATTTATCGTTGTTGTCCAGAAGGTATTGTTATCCACTTTCCCTCTGGCTGTGAATGTGTGTGGAGTTCTGGGTTCTCTTTTCTTGCCATTTTCTTTCCATTGCAGTGTGACAGTGAGTTTGATCTGACCATGGTACCTCTTCCCACTTGTGGTTTGTTAGTTTGTGATTGTTTTGTGTTGAGAGTCTGTGGGCTAGTATGTCTAATAGGTGACCTTTTTTGTGCGATGAGTCAACTTTTGCAGTTATGAAATTCCATTGGTTTAAGAAGCTCATTAGGGTTCTGGTGTTTGTATTGCTTTCGTTTTCTCTAGGTGCAGGTTTATGTCTCCCATAAGTAGGACATTGGGGTGGTTGGTGCAGACGTTTGATATGAAGTCCATAAAGTCATCTTGGGCATTTGTCCAGTTTCCTGGGGGGAGGGGGGCGGTAGCATAGTATTGATGCATAGTTGGTCGGTTAGTGTTTGTTAGTGGTTTTGCATGCAGAGGATGCATGTTTAGTGATTGGTTCTACTATGAAAAGGATTTGTATATGATTGCTACGCCTCTTCCCCTCTTTTTTGTTCTGTTGATATGTATTATTTTGTATCCTGGTTGGCAGAGGTCTAGTATTGCATGGTCATCTTCGAGGTGTAGCCATGTTTCTGTTATGAGTAGTAGTACTAGTTGTTTTGTGTCTATTCAGTATCTTAGTAGTGCTGTCTTGTTTACTGCCGATCTCGCGTTTATGCAGCCTATGGGTATCTGGGCATACATGTTGTATTTAGTGTTGTTTGTTTTCACAGTTTGTAGTTGTCTGAGTTGTTTGTCTGTTTTGATATTGTGGCGGGGGGGGGGGGGGGGGGTTGGGTGTAGTTTGTGTTTGGTTAGTACATAAGTATTGCCATACTGGGAAAGACCAAAGGTCCATCAAGCCCAGCATCCTATTTCCAACAGTGGCCAATCCAGGTCAGAAATACCTGGCAAGATCCCAAAAATGTACAAAACATTTTATACTGCTTATCCCAGAAATAGTGGATTTTCCCCAGTCCATTTAATAACGGTCTATGGACTTCTTTAGGAAGCTGTCCAAACCTTTTTAAAACTCTGCTAAGCTAACCGCCTTTACCACATTCTCTGGCAACGAATTCCAGAGTTTAATTACACATTGAGTGAAGAAACATTTTCGCTGATTCGTTTTAAATTTACTACATTGTAGCTTCATCGCATGCCCCCTAGTCCTAGTATTTTTTGAAAGCGTGAACAGACGCTTCACATCTACCCGTTCAACTCCACTCATTATTTTATAGACCTCTATCATATCTCCCCTCAGCCGCCTTTTCTCCAAGCTGAAGAGCCCTAGCCGCTTTAGCCTTTCCTCATAGGGAAGTCATCCTATTCACTTTATCATTTTCGTCACCCTTCTCTGCACCTTTTCTAATTCCACTATATCTTTTTTGAGATGCGGCGACCAAAATTGAACACAATATTCGAGGTGCGGTCGCACCATGGAGCGATACAAAGGCATTATAACATCCTCATTTTTGTTTTCCATTCCTTTCCTAATAATACCTAACATTCTATTTGCTTTCTTAGCCGCAGCAGCACACTGAGCAGAGGGTTTCAACGTATCATCAACGACGACACCTAGATCCCTTTCTTGGTCCGTGACTCCTAACGTGGAACCTTGCATGATGTAGCTATAATTCGGGTTCCTCTTTCCCACATGTATCACTTTGCACTTGCTCACATTAAACTTCATCTGCCATTTAGACGCCCAGTCTCCCAGTCTCGTAAGGTCCTCTTGTAATTTTTCACAATCCCCCGCAATTTAACAATTTTGAATAACTTTCAGGCTTATTTTCGAAAAGAGATTGCCGGCCATCTTCCGACACAAATCGGGAGATGGCCGGTCATCTCCTAAAACTGGCCAAATCGGTATAATCGAAAGCCGATTTTTGGACACACTCGCCAGCATTCCGTCGCGGAGGCGGCCAAACTTCAAGGGGGCGTGTCGGCAGGGTAGCAAAGGCGGGAAGTGGGCGTGCTCACGAGATGGCTGGCTTCAGCTGATAATGAAAAAAAGAAAACCGGCGATGACGAGCATTTGGCCGGTTTTACTTGGTCTATTTATTTTCACGACCAAGTCTCAAAAAGGTGCCCAAACTGACCAGATGACCACTGGAAGGAATCGGGGATACCCCTTCAGGTCTCTCTCAGCCAATCACAGCGCATTTAGCTCTCTGTGAGTGGCTGAGAGAGACCTGGAGGGGCATAATCAAAAGGGAGGGACATCCAAGTAAGTGGAGCTGTGGCCAAGTGGTTACAGCACTAGTCTTGTAATGCAGAGGTCCCCAGTTCAAATCCCACTGTTACTACTAAAAAAGCTGTGAGCAAAAGCAGTTTTGATTTCCCTGTTCGGGGAGAAAG
This sequence comes from Microcaecilia unicolor, assembly GCF_901765095.1. NCBI lineage: Eukaryota > Metazoa > Chordata > Amphibia > Gymnophiona > Siphonopidae > Microcaecilia > Microcaecilia unicolor. The sequence continues at coordinate 227,835,525 of NC_044033.1, read as the reverse complement.
ACGGCCATCAAGAGAACAATGGCCATTAAGGGACTTTTTTTAATTTGTATGAAGTCTTTATTGAACATTTCTTTTTTTTTTTTTTTTTTTAGAAATAAAATTTTAAACATGTAATAAAACTAGTAAATTTCAACAATTTATCGACCTCAATTTTAAGAAAATCAAAACAAGATGTAAGATTACTTAATTAATCTAAAGGAAATTATCAACGTGTTAATGTCTTTATCCATGAAGCACTTGCCCCGGGCACTTCTCTCACAAGCTGTTAAACAGTATAGATATGGGACTATACCACCACCTGAACTTCCTCTCTACTAAGCAAGAACTCCTCTAATTGCTTGGGGTCAAAAAACTGAAATTGTTTAGACTGAAATATAATTCTACACACACAGGGAAATTTCAATAGGAAACTAGCTCCTATCGCCACAGTTCTAGGGCGCAGGGTCAAAAAGGCTTTGCGCCTCTGTTGAGTCTCTCTTGATAGATCCGGGAATATCCTTATTTTTGATCCCAAAAACATAGAATTTAAATGTCTCAAAGAAAGTCTCAAAACTGCATCCCTATCCATCTCCAATGCGAAAGAGACTAATAAAGTTGCTCTTTTAGTAATAACCTCCAAAGAGGACTCCAAGAAGGATGTCAGATTCATCGCTTCTCCACCTTGAGGAAACTTTGATTCAATCTGCAAGTAATAAGCTCTAGTTATAGGTGGTAGTGAGGTTTCTGACATGCCTAATATTTCAATAAGGTATTTCTTAACCATTTGTACCGGAGTAACCAATGGTGAACTTGGAAAATTTATTAGTCTCAGATTTAAACGCTTAGACTGGTTTTCAAGATATTCCAACCGCCTTTGAGTAAAATTCTTATCCTTTATCAAAGTTTGTCCCACAAGTTCCATTTTTTGAGTTCTTTCCGTAAGAGATTTTACTGCGGTAGTTTGAAATTCAGTCAATTGCATTTGGGATAGAGCAGTTTCTGATAAAGTTTTAATAGTCTCAGCATTTTTACTAATTGCAGCTTGTAGGGAGGTATGGGCAGTGAAAGTCAAGTCCCATAGTGACTCAAGCGTCACTACGGCTGGTTTTTTGATTTTCTCCAGATTCAAATCGGGAAGGGGTGCTTTGGCAGCATTTTCCAAAATACTCACAGTCTGTAACGACAACGTGGAAGCAGGAATCACCTCTGATACTTTCAGGCTGCCAGCACTTTGTTCTCCCTCAATCTGCCGCCGGCTCCCTCCCTGCTCGATCTGTAAGCCACTTCGGATCAGGTCGTCAGGACTCAGCAGCAGACAACCACTTCCCGGTTGTGGAGGAGCCGCACGTTCGACGGGGCTAAGGGAAGCCCCGTCTATACTGTCGGCCGACGTCAATACGTTAGCCTCAGCTCCAGGAGTAGAAGTTTGTCCGGGACCTGGCGCGATTCCAAAATCCTCCATTTTTGCCTGATGAAGTTGGCTTGACCCGCCAGGGAGAGAGGGAATCTCCCTGACTTTACCTCTCCTTTTCCCCATCTCAAGGGTCAGGTAAGGAGCGAACTTGTTCGGCGTTTACGGAGAAGAGTGGGTCGCGTCTAGCTGTGCTTCTCACACAGCCGCCATCTTGAATCTTTATTGAACATTTCTCAAAACAGTATCACAAAATACAGCCCTCCAGAACAAGTAAGTCATAGGATAACTGATCAGCAAGATCTAAACATCCAGAAGTACCAGTGCACTATGAATGCTGGCCCCTCCCAAGGCCAAATGCCTTGGATTTGACCGGGTTTGAGATGGCTGGTTCCAGTTTCCATTATCGCTGAAAAACGAAGTTGGCCATCTCAAACCCGGCGATCTATGGCATTTGGCCGGCCACAACCGTATTATCGAAACAAAAGATGGCCGGCCATCTTTTTCAATAATACGGTTCCGGACAGCTCTTTGCAGCGCCGCCAAAATAGATGGCCAGCCATCTATTTGGCTGGCGCCGTTCGATTATGCCCCTCTTTGTGTCATCAGCAAATTTAATTACCTCACTAGTTACTCCCATCTCTAGGTCATTTATAAATATGTTAAAAAGCAGCGGTCCCAGCACAGACCCCTGGGGAACCCCACTAACTACCCTTCTCCATTGAGAATACTGACCATTTAACCCTACTCTCTGTTTTCTATCTTTTAACCAGTTTTTAATCCACAATAGAACACTACCTCCTATCCCATGACTCTCCAATTTCCTCTGGAGTCTTTCATGAGGTACTGTGTCAAATGCCTTCTGAAAATCCAGATACACAATATCAACCGGCTCACCTTTATCCACATGTTTGTTCACCCCGTCAAAGAAATGTAGTAGATTGGTGAGGCAAGATTTCCCTTCACTAAATCCATATTGACAATTTGTCTCATTAATCCATGCTTTTGAATATGCTCTGTAATTTTGTTCTTAATAATAGTCTCTACCATTTTGCCCGGCACCGACGTCAGACTGACCGGTCTATAATTTCCTGGATCTCCTCTGAAACCTTTTAAAAAAAATCGGCGTTACATTGGCCACCCTCCAATCTTCCGGTACCATGCTCAATTTTAAGGATAAATTACATATTTCTAACAATAGCTCCACAAGCTCATATTTCAGTTCTATCAGTACTCTGGGATGAATACCATCCGGTCCAGGAGATTTGTTACTCTTTAGTTTGTAGAACTGCCCCATTACATCCTCCAGGTTTACAGTGAATTCATCACGTTTCTCCGACTCGTCAGCTTCGAATACCATTTCCGGCACCGGTATCCCACCCAAATCTTCCTCGGTGAAGACAGAAGCAAAGAATTCATTTAATCTCTCCGCTATGGCTTTGTCTTCCCTGATCGCCCCTTTTACTCCTCGGTCATCTAGCGGTCCAACCGATTCTTTTGCCGTCTTCCTGCTTTTAATATACTTTTAATATACCGGTTGTTTGTTTGGCCTCTGTGTTGTTGTTTGTGTTGTGGTTGGGCTCTTTCAATTGTATGAATGCTCATCTTCTTCCTGTGATGCATACTGGTATTTTGTTCCATTCTTTCAGTGTTGTTGCTGGTATTCCCAAAATCCACAGTGTTATTGTGTACTAGAGGACCCATGCTTTCATGTTTGCCATCTTGGGGTTCGCTTATGGCTCAGAAGTGTGTGCGTGTGCGTTCGGTTGAGTTTGTGTGGTTTTGTGGTAGTCTTTATTCATTTACATGGGTTTTGGGTGTGTCACTCTGTCATTTCATTTCCTGTGCGAGGGCTGGCTCATGGGTGAGGGTTTTATGCTGCAGTGTCCTGTGGGTCACATGTGGTGTACATAAGCATGATTATCCAGATAGCCCTAGTGTCTACGAGTGGAACTCTGGCTGGGTTGATATTTAAGGAGTTGCAAGTTGAACTATGTCTTAATTTCTACTATGTGAAGTGTGGAAGCATGATTGTCTGAATAGTCCAAGCATTTCACCTTCAGCAAGAGAGAAAACACTGCTGACACGGATGGCAGAACTATTTTCTGGTAAAAATGAGTGCAAAGTTAATGTATATTTGGAATGATTTCATTCAAATCCATCTAATGCGATGCATCTTTTTTCAGGGAATAATTCTTGATAAAGCCGCTGGGTGAAACATGACGCCATGTCGAATAAGATTCCCCGTTGAAAACATCTCCTCACATTAAGATAAGTGAACCAGATAATTTCATTCTTAAACCATTTAAATGTGATATTTAATTAGAAATATTGAAGAAACTCAAATTAATTTTGAGAAGTTGCAAAGTTTAGAAAATTGAAGACCACTGACGATAGGAGAGTGGCAGCCGAGAAAACAAACAGATCCACTTCTCCGTTTGACTGAGGTCTTCGAGAAAAACAATGTAAAATTATGTATCATACCTGATAATTTTCTTTCCATTAATCATAGCCGATCAATCCATAGACTGGTGGGTTGTGTCCATCTACCAGCAGGTGGAGATAGAGAGCAATCCTTTTGCCTCCCTATATGTGGTCATGTGTTGCCGGAAACTCCTCAGTATGTCGATATCAAAGCTCCATCCGCAGGACTCAGCACTTAGAGAATTACACCCACAACGGGACACTCTGCCCAGCTCACCACTGCCGAAACGGGGGAGGGGAATCAACCCAGCTCATCCCCACACAAGTGGGGGAGGGGTATCCGTCCAGCTCATCCCCGCGGAGTGGGGGAGGGACACCACACACACCGATGCAGGGGGATCTGGCTTATCCTGCTACCGCAACCGCGGGAGTAGCTGACTGACCCTAACACCGCCGAAGCGGGAGGGGTACAAAGCTGCCCTAGAGCCGCACGAAGCGGGAGGGAGCGCCGGCAGAATTTAGGTCTCAATCCAGCCCCGTAAAATGGAGGGGAGAGGAATGCAGCAGCTCACTGTAACACAAAATCGTCTCAACTCCTGAAGAATCCCATTGAAAAAACTTGAACACGAAGTCCTCCTGAACAGGAACTGAAGACTAAACTTGAACCTGAAATGCAACCAGAATATAAACAGTACAGATATCTGGGAGGGGCTATGGATTGATCGGCTATGATTAATGGAAAGAAAATTATCAGGTATGATACATAATTTTACCTTCCATGTCATCATGCCGATCAATCCATAGACTGGTGGGATGTACCGAAGCAGTACTCACCCAGGGCGGGACATAGAAATTCCTGACCGCAACACTGAAGCTCCAAACCGGGCCTCCGCCCGAGCAGCCACAGTCAAGCGGTAATGTCTGGAGAAGGTATGAGCCGATGTCCAAGTTGCCGCCCTACAAATCTCTTCCAAGGAGACGGACCCAGCCTCTGCCATCGAGGCCGCCTGTGCTCTAGTGGAGTGAGCCTTCAGCTGGATAGGCGGCACCTTCCCCGCGGCCACATAAGCCGCTGCAATGGTTTCCTTGACCCATCGTGCCACTGTAGGCTTGGCAGCCTGCAGACCCTCTCGAGGATCTGCGAACAGCACAAACAGATGATCCGACTTCCGGAAATCAGTGGTCACTTCCAAGTATCTGATGATGACTCGTCTCGCATCTAGATATTTGAGAGCAGAGTACTCCTCTGGGTAGTCCTCCCTACGAAAGGAGGGTAGACAGAGCTGCTGATTCACATGGAAGCGAGAAACAATCTTGGGCAGGAAGGAAGGCACTGTGCGAATAGACACTCCTGCCTTAGTGAACTGCAGAAAGGGCTCTCAACATGATAGCGCCTGGAGCTCGGAAACTCTTCTGGCTGAAGTGGTAGCCACCAAAAAGACTGCTTTCAACGTCAGGTCTTTCAGAGATGCCCTCGACAAGGGTTCACAAGGCGGCTTCTGCAAGGCTGTTAGCACCAGATTGAGATTCCACGCAGGTACCACTGAGTGCAGAGGAGGGCGCAGGTGATTAACTCCCTTGAGAAAACGCACCATATCTGGCTGCGAGGCCAGGGAAGCACCCTTCAGGTGACCCCTGAAGCAAGCAAGAGCCGCTACCTGGACCTTAAGGGAACTGAGCGACAGGCCTTTTTCCAGACCTTCTTGCAGGAACGCCAATACTGAAGAAATTGGAGCAGTGAAGGGAGAAAGTGAGCCTGCCTCACACCACAATGCAAAGGTATGCCAAACCCTGGCGTAAGCAGTAGAGCGCTTCCTCGCTCTCAGCATAGTGGCGATGACCTTGTCTGAGAAGCCCTTCTTCCTCAGACGCTGCCGCTCAATAGCCAGGCCGAAAGACCAAAGAGGGAGGGATCCTCCATTACCACGGGACCCTGATGCAACAGGCCCAACTCCGCTGGCAGCTGCAGAGGGCCGTCCACTGAGAGCCTGATCAAGTCCGCATACCAGGGACGTCTGGGCCAATCCGGACTCCCCAGGATTATCTGGCCCGGATGCTTTGCCACCCGGCCCAGCACCCTGCCCAACATGGGCCAAGGCGGGAACACATAGAGAAGCTCCTGTGTCGGCCACTGTTGGAGAAGAGCATCTACTCCCAGAGATCGAGGGTCCCGTCCTCTGCTGAAAAAGCGCGGCACTTGGCAATTGGCTGATGACGCCATCAGATCTAGGCTCGGCTGGCCCCAGCGCTACGTGATGTCCAAGAAGGCCTGAGCAGCATTCATGACTCCCGCAATGTGGGCCGCCGACAGCTGTTCCAGGTTTGCTTCCGCCCACAGGCATAGCTTCATGGCCTCCTTGGCTAGAGGGGCGCTCATGGTACCTCCCTGGCGATTGACATAGGCCACAGCCGTGGCCTTGTCCGACAGGACCCGTACTGGCTTCAGCGCCAGGACCGGGAGAAACTCCAAAGGCGCCAACCGAATGGCTCTGAGTTCCAGGAGGTTGATAGACCACTTTGCCTCTGCAGGGGACCAGAGCCCCTGCGCTGTCCTTCCCAAGTAGTGGGCTCCCCAGCCCGTCAAAGAGGCGTCCGCTGTGACGACAACCCACTCCGGGGTCATAAGAGGCATTCCTGCGGACAGCTTGTCTGGCCTCAGCCACCAGCTCAGCGCCTTGCGCACCGCCGGATCCAAGGGAAGGCGAACAGCGTAATCCTCCGAAGCTGGAGTCCATCGCTGCAGCAGAAAGAGCTGTAGTGGTCTCATATGAGCCCCGGCCCAGGGCACTACTTCCATCGTGGCCGTCATAGAGCCCAACAGCTGCACATAGTCCCAAGCCCGAAGAGGAGAGGCTACTAGGAACTTGTCCACCTGAGCCTGAAGCTTGACAATCCGATTGTCTGGCAGGAACACTCTGCCCACTTGGTAGTCGAATCGAACTCCCAGATACTCCAGGGACTGAGTCGGGCGCAGCTGGCTTTTCTCCCAGTTGATGATCCACCCCATGGAGCTCAAAAGAGCAATCACCTGGTCTGAAGCTCTGCCGCACACTGCATAAGAGGGGGCTCGGATCAACCAGTCGTCCAGATAAGGATGGACTTGTACTCCTTCCTTGCGTAGGAAGGCCGCGATGACCACCATTACTTTGGAGAAGGTCCGCGGAGCAGTAGCCAACCCGAACGGGAGGGCTCTGAACTAGAAGTGTCAGCTCAGAACTGCAAAACGCAGAAAGCGTTGATGAGGAGGCCAGATGGGAATATGCAAGTAAGCTTCCTTGATGTCCAAGGATGCCAGGAACTCCCCTGCCTGCACTGCCGCTATAACAGAGCGGAGAGTCTCCATCCGGAAGTGCCGAACTTACAAGGCCTGATTGACCCATTTGAGGTCGAGGATAGGCCGGACAGAACCTCCTTTCTTTGGTACCACAAAATAAATGGAGTAACGTCCCTTGCCAAGCTGATCTTCTGTCACCGGACCGACCGCACCCAGGCGGATCAGATTGTCCAAAGCCTGCTGCACTGCCACAGCTTTGACCGGAGACTTGCAGGGAGAGTGCACAAACCCGTCTCTTAAGGGTCGGCAGAACTGTAGCTTGAAGCCGTCTCTGATGACTTCCAGCACCCAAGCGTCTGAAGTTACCCTGGTCCACTCGCCCAGAAACGAGGATAGGCGTCCTCCAGTCTGCTCTGGGCCATGGACCAGCGCCCCGTCATTGGGTATGAGACCCTGGGGGAGGACCGGAGGAGGCACCTCCGGGACGGCGGTCTCTGCGAAAGGAATGCTGCTTGGGGGAGAAGTTCCTTATGAAGGAAAAGGGGGCAGAGGAGCCCGACTTGCCCGGGCGATACCGACGGGCTTCCTAAAACCGTCCTTTGGAGGAACCGGGGCGGGCACCACTGGCTCGAGCCCTGACCTCCGGTAACCTCTTGCCCTTAGACGTGCCGAGATCGGTCACAATCTTGTCTAGCTCGACCCCAAAGAGTAGCTTGCCTTTAAAAGGCAACTTAGCCAGGCGAGACTTAGAGGCGTGGTCAACAGACCAATGCTTTAGCCAAAGCCACCGCCATGCAGAGACTGTCTGAGCCATACCTTTAGCCGAGGTTCTCAAGACATCATACAGCAAGTCTGCCAAGTAGGCCAAGCCCGATTCCAGGGCTGGCCAATCAGCCCTCAAGGAAGGATCCGAGGGGGGAGCCCGCTGCACCAGCGTCAGGCACGCCCTGGCCACATAGGAGCCGCAAATTGAGGCCTGCAAACTTAAAGCAGTCGCCTCGAAGGACGATTTTGAAGCCGCCTCCAATCTCCTGTCTTGGGCGTCCTTTAGGGCCATGCCACCTTCCACCGGCAACGCCGTTTTCTTAGTCACCGCAGGGATTAAAGAATCCACGGTAGGCCCAAGAAAGGCTTCCCGTTCACCTTCAGGCAGAGGATAGAGGTGGGACATAGCCCTAGCCACTTTAAGGCTCGCTTCTGGGAAATCCCAATGAGCCGAAATCAAGGTGTGCATGGCCTCATGCACGTGGAAGGTTCTAGGCGGGCGCTTCGTCCCCAGCATAATGGCAGAGCCAACAGAGGCTGAGGGAGAGACGTCCTCCGGAGAGGAAATCTTCAAAATGCTCATGGCCTGCACTAACAGGTTGGGCAAATCCTCTGAGCGAAAGATCCGTGCTGCAGAGGGGTCATCCGCTCCAACCGAGCGGGAATCCGTCTCCTCCAAGGAATCCCCAAAGGACCGTTGTGAGAACTCAGATACGCTGCCCTCATCTACATCAGAGGAGACAGAGTCCTCTAGGGCCTGGAAGTCCACCCGAGGGCGTTTGCTTCCGGAGGCCTCAACCCCTTGATCAGAGGGGGGAGCCGGGGCAGCATTTAGCATAAGAAAAGCCTGATGCAGCAGCAAAATGAACTCAGGGGAGAACCCCCTAGACTGTGCACTTCTGCAGCCTGGGCCACGGCCCTAGACGCACCCTCAACCGGCACTCGCCAGAGCGGAGGAGAAACATGCTGCGCATCCAAAATGGCGTCCGGCGCGAAACTCCGAGAAGGAGCCGCGCGGAAAGAACGGCGCTTAACTTTCACTGCTTTCTTGCCGTCGCCCGAATCAAGGGCGACCATAGCATTAATGTCTCCCACCTCGAGGGCAGCCCAAGAAGAAGCCGTCTGAGCAGAGTGGCCGGCCAAAATGGGGGGGGCGAGCAGCGGGGGATGGGCGCTTATGGCGGGGAAAAAAACGCTGCACCGGAGGACAAACCGGGACACTGACCGGACTCCAAACTGACGCCCAAACAAAGGCGAGTCAGGCTTTGAAACCCCCGCATCCCCGTTAGACGCACACATGCGGTCCGGGGAGCGAATCTTCGCACCCTCGGCTTCCAACGCCATAAGCCACGTGGAGACCGAACGGGGAACCCCCTGCCCGCTATAAAAAGGTAAAATTACCTGCTTCTCGCTCCAAGCTGTAACGAACTGGTGTCCCAGTGAGCAGCTGCAATAAACGCCGATATAAACGTTGAAATAAACGCCCTTAAAGGACGTTCAATTTTTTTTTTTTTTAATGGAGCCAGTGGGAGGGGGGAGAAAAGGAGGGACCTGGCACCACCAGGTTTGCACTTGCTCAAGAAGAGCCCTCAACCCCAGGTACTCAACAAAACCTAAGAATTAGGCTTGGAGACCTAGCCAGAGCTACTGCTGTGTGTGACCACCACATGCTGAGATAGAGAACATACTGAGGAGTTTCCGGTAGCACATGACCACATATAGGGAGGCAAAAGGATTGCTCTCTATCTCCACCTGCTGGTAGATGGACACAACCCACCAGTCTATGGATTGATCGGCATGATGATATGGAAAAAAAATGTTTCCAAATAAAAACTTGGTAATGCATAGGCACTATACCAGTCAATACTAAGAGTGGAATTATTTCAGCAACAAAAAAAACACATAGAAAACTACTTACTCTTTTCTACAGTCAGCATTTCTACAAGAGAACAAAAGTGGGAAGAATCAGTTCATGTAATTATACAGATGCTAGAACCTACCTATATTATGTTAACCAGCTCTTCCTCACACCCACCAGTCACCCAGCTATCAACATTTCTAATCACTGACTTCAGTTTCAGTAAATAATTATGAAATTGCTCACCATTATCATCAGAAAGCTTTTCTACAAGAGAACAAGAGGGAAGAATCAGTTCATGCAGTAATACTAATATTGGAACATACATACAACTATGATAACCAGTTCTTCTCCAGCACGTTCTAAATTTTTTTCTATGTGGTACCACCTTCATATCAGTCAGCCAAGTTACCAAGTGATCCTCACACCTGTCAGCCACTCAGTTACCTACGTTTCTAATGACTGACTTAGAAACTGGAATAGTTTCAGCCACAGTAAATTATAAAATTACTTTCACCATTATCTGCAGTAAGCTTTGCTACAAGAAAACAAGAGATATTAACAGATACTTAAATATTCCTTTAGGACTTCCTCCTCAAGGATGAATGCATTCACTGTGTAACTCAGCCCTCTCCCTGCAAATAATTTGGCTTCCAGAGCCTCACTCCTGCATCTTCCTACGTTATTGATATCCCAGTGCTGTCTAAAATCTTACCTAAGTAACACAGGAAGTCCATCACTTTTAAACCAGGCAGTCCAGTCAGCAGGAGATTCTCACCCAGTTACCTACATTCCTGATGACTGACTTGGAAACTGGAATAGTTTCATCCATAGTAAATTGTAAAATTACTTACCATTATCTCCAGTAAGTTTTGCTATAAGAAAACAAGAGAGACGGTGACATTAAGAGATATTTAAACATTCTTTCAGGACTCCCTTACCATGGATAAATGCATTCACTGTGTAGCTCAGCCCTCATCCTGCAAATAATTTGGCTTCCAGAACCTCACTCACACATCTTCCTAAGTTATTTGCATCTCAGTACTGTCTAAAATCTTACCTAGGTAACACATGAGGTCCATCACCTTCAAACCAGTCAGTCCAGTTACCTACAGTTCTATTGACTGACTTTGGACCTGGAATAGTTTTAGCAATAGTTAATGGTAAAATTACTCACCAACTCGTGAATGAAATGTTCCTACAAGAAATAAGAGGTAAGAATCAGTGCACACAAATAGAGTCATTAATAATACCAGGGATTTAATAATTCCACTAGAACTTAATTCCCAGAGATGAAGTGCATTACCAAATACTTTGGCCCTCTCCTCACAAATACTCTGGTTTCTATATCCTGCTCCTTCCTGTGTTGCTGGTAGTCACATAACAGCCTCCCTCCACAAGTCTCTAAAATCTTATGGAAGTGACACAAAGTTACCATCTCTATAGCAGATGCCAAATTATGATCATGCACGTCAGTCATCCAGCTGCCTAAATTTCTATAATAACTAGTAAAAAAGGCCCGTTTCTGGAACGAATGAAACGGGCGCGAGCAAGGTTTTCCTGGGAGTGTGTATGTTTGAGAGAGAGAGAGCCAGAGTGAATGTGAGGGTGTGTGACAGAGTGAGACTGTCTGTGTGAGTGTGTGTGTGAGAATGAGAGTGTGTGACAGTGCTCCCTCCCCTGTTCCTAATGCCCCTCACCCCGTTCCCCCCCCCCTCCTTTTCCTCCTCCTTCCCACACTTTGGGTTCCTTAAGGCTTTCAAAAGTCTATGTACCCCAGTGGCCCTAACGCCCAGTATCCGGATACCCCACTGCTTTCTTCCTCACCCCTCCCCCAAGATGTAATACTTTCACGTCCTTCATTTTTTTTTTTAAGTGTCCTATCTACCCTGTGTACAAATGCCCGGCATTCAGATTGTGTTCCTCTCCTAAATTTTCATTTCTTTCATTCATTCAGACCACTTCCGGCAGGCAGGGTCCCAAGCACATCCTGTTGGAGGTGAGAATTATTATATAGGAAGTTTACTGACATAGAACTCTAAGTATTAGAAACAAAGCTGCTTCAAAAGAGTTTGGCTTGTGTCCCCTCTCAAAGATAAAACACTTTTCAGATATGTGAGAATCTATTTAACTTTAGTAAGAAGGTATAGATCAGCAAGATCTTCTTATGAATCACTAATTAAGAATAACTCAAGATGGGCTCCTCCAGGACAGATTGATCTCCTACCAACTTAAACCATCCTGAATGGGCTAGGACCCAATATCAGAGTGAGCATTGACATTTAAAAAGGGGATAGAATAGCTTTTAAACTAGAAACTGGGGGAAGGCCGACAGTCGCTCAAAAGTGGATGGTTTGGAACAAGGTATATTTCAATGCTATCAGCAAGACAGGAAAGATAAGGCATCCCGATAATGAGGTGGCAGGTGTAGACCAGGTGTCTTTAATAAAAAGCAGACAAAAGATTGAAAATTATCACTGTCAACTGCTGAGCAAGATGCAAATAGGAACAACAAAAATAGTTTGAAATGTTCATATGCAAATGCCAGAAGCCTAAGAAATAAGATGGGAGAGTTAGAATATATTGCACTAAATGTAAAAATATGTCTTGTACTGAGATCTCGTGAGCCCTTGGGTCCAGATGGAGAGCTGAGGTTGAAGATAGACACCAGCCCTCCGAAGGACAGCCGAACAACCCCTCGTCTTCACCTGCGGCGACCGCTGTTCCCCGGGAGTTGAACCCCCAGGTGCTGGCGGCCAACAGGACTTCTGGAACCACGGGGTTGGCAGACTGTGGACTGCAGGTGGCATGGAGCCTCGGAGGCCTGGGCAGGCAGCGAGCAGAGAAAGCGAATGCTACATACCTGTAGAAGGTATTCTCCGAGGACAGCAGGCTGATTGTTCTCACTGATGGGTGACGTCCACGGCAGCCCATCCAATCGGAATCTTCACTAGCAAAAGCCTTTGCTAGCCCTCGCGCGCCAATGCGCACCGCACATGCGCGGCCGTCTTCCCGCCCGAAACCGGCTCGTGCCGGCCAGTCTCATATGTAGCAAGACAAAGAGAAGGGAAGACACAACTCCAAAAGGGGAGGCGGGCGGGTTTGTGAGAACAATCAGCCTGCTGTCCTCGGAGAATACCTTCTACAGGTATGTAGCATTCACTTTCTCCGAGGACAAGCAGGATTTACCAACTAACTGAGAGTGTAGCCTGGAACAGAAAAAACATGGGCCTAGGGGGGTGGAGTTGGATTCTAAATCCCGAACAGATTCTGAAGCACTGACTGCCCGAACCGACTGTCACGTCGGGTATCCTGCTGCAGGCAGTAATGAGATGTGAATGTGTGGACAGATGACCACGTCGCAGCTTTGCAAATCTCTTCAATAGTGGCTGACTTCAAGTGGGCTACCGACGCTGCCATGGCTCTAACATTATGAGCCGTGACATGACCCTCAAGAGCCAGCCCAGCCTGGGTGTAAGTGAAGGAAATGCAATCTGCTAGCCAATTGGATATGGTGCGTTTCCCCACAGCCACTCCCCTCCTGTTGGGATCAAAAGAAACAAACAATTGGGCGGACTGTCTGTTGGGCTGTGTCCGCTCCAGATAGAAGGCCAATGCTCTCTTGCAGTCCAATGTGTGCAGCTGACATTCAGCAGGGCAGGAATGAGGACGGGGAAAGAATGTTGGCAAGACAATTGACTGGTTCAGATGGAACTCCGACACAACCTTTGGCAAGAACTTAGGGTGAGTGCGGAGGACTACCCTGTTGTGATGAAATTTGGTGTAAGGGGCCTGGGCTACCAGGGCCTGAAGCTCACTGGCTCTACGAGCTGAAGTAACTGCCACCAAGAAAATGACCTTCCAGGTCAAGTACTTCAGATGGCAGGAGTTCAGTGGCTCAAAAGGAGGTTTCATCAGTTAGGTGAGAACGACATTGAGATCCCATGACACTGTAGGAGGTTTGACAGGGGGCTTTGACAAAAGCAAACCTCTCATGAAGCGAACAACTAAAGGCTGTCCTGAGATCGGCTTACCTTCCACACGGTAATGGTATGCACTGATTGCACTAAGGTGAACCCTTACAGAGTTGGTCTTGAGACCAGACTCAGACAAGTGCAGAAGGTATTCAAGCAGGGTCTGTGTAGGACAAGAGCGAGGATCTAGGGCCTTGCTGTCACACCAGACGGCAAACCTCCTCCAAAGAAAGAAGTAACTCCTCTTAGTGGAATCTTTCCTGGAAGCAAGCAAGATGCGGGAGACACCCTCTGACAGACCCAAAGAGGCAAAGTCTACGCTCTCAACATCCAGGCCGTGAGAGCCAGAGACTGGAGGTTGGGATGCAGAAGCGCCCCTTCGTCCTGTGTGATGAGGGTCGGAAAACACTCCAATCTCCACGGTTCTTTGGAGGACAACTCCAGAAGAAGAGGGAACCAGATCGGACGCGGCCAAAAAGGAGCAATCAGAATCATGGTGCCTCGGTCTTGCTTGAGTTTCAACAAAGTCTTCCCCACCAGAGGTATGGGAGGATAAGCATACAGCAGACCCTACCCCCAGTCCAGGAGGAAGGCATCCGATGCCAGTCTGCCGTGGGCCTGAAGCCTGGAACAGAACTGAGGGACTTTGTGGTTGGCTCGAGACGCGAAGAGATCTACCAAGGGGGTGCCCCACACCTGGAAGATCTGTCGCACTACACGGGAATTGAGCGACCACTCGTGAGGTTGCATAATCCTGCTCAACCTGTCGGCCAGACTGTTTATGCCTGCCAGATATGTGGCTTGGCGCACCATGCCGTGACAGCGAGCCCAGAGTCACATGCTGACGGCTTCCTGACACAGGGGGCGAGATCCGGTGCCCCCCTGCTTGTTGATGTAATACATGGCAACCTGGTTGTCTGTCTGAATTTGGATAATTTGGTGGGACAGCCGATCTCTGAAAGCCTTCAGAGCGTTCCAGACCGCTCGTAACTCCAGGAGATTGATCTGCAGATCGCGTTCCTGGAGGGACCAGCTTCCTTGGGTGTGAAGCCCATCGACATGAGCTCCCCACCCCAGGAGAGACGCATCCGTAGTCAGCACTTTTTGTGGCTGAGGAATTTGGAAAGGACGTCCCAGAGTCAAATTGGACCAAATCGTCCACCAATACAGGGATTTGAGAAAACTCGTGGACAGGTGGATCACGTCTTCTAGATCCCCAGCAGCCTGAAACCACTGGGAAGCTAGGGTCCATTGAGCAGATCTCATGTGAAGGCGGGCCATGGGAGTCACATGAACTGTGGAGGCCATGTGGCCCAGCAATCTCAACATCTGCCGAGCTGTGATCTGCTGGGACGCTCGCAACCGCGAGACGAGGGACAACAAGTTGTTGGCTCTCGCCTCTGGGAGGTAGGCACGAGCTGTCCGAGAATCCAGCAGAGCTCCTATGAATTCTAGTCTCTGCACTGGGAGAAGATGGGACTTTGGATAATTTATTACAAACCCCAGTAGCTCCAGGAGGTGAATAGTCATCTGCATGGACTGTAGAGCTCCTGCCTCGGATGTGTTCTTCACCAGCCAATCGTCGAGATATGGGAACACGTGCACCCCCAGCCTGCGAAGTGCCGCTGCTACTACAGCCAAGCACTTCGTGAACACTCTGGGCGCAGAGGCGAGCCCAAAGGGTAGCACACAGTACTGGAAGTGACGTGTGCCCAGCTGAAATCGCAGATACTGTCTGTGAGCTGGCAGTATCTGGATGTGCGTGTAGGCGTCCTTCAAGTCCAGAGAGCATAGCCAATCGCTTTCCTGAATCATGGGAAGAAGGGTGCCCAGGGAACGCATCCTGAACTTTTCCTTGACCAGATATTTGTTCAGGGCCCTTAGGTCTAGGATGGGACGCATCCCCCCTGTTTTCTTTTCCACAAGGAAGTACCTGGAATAGAATCCCAGCCCTTCCTGCCTGGATGGCACGGGCTCGACCGCATTGGTGCTGAGAAGGGCGGAGAGTTCCTCTGCAAGTACCTGCTTATGTTGGAAGCTGTAAGACTGAGCTCCCGGTGGACAATTTGGAGGTTTGGAGGCCAAATTGAGGGTGTATCTTTCCGGACTATTTGAAGAACCCATTGATCGGAGGTTATGAGAGGCCACCTTTGGTGAAAAGCTTTCAACCTCCCTCCGACTGGCAGGTCGCCCGGCACTGACACTTGGATGTCGGCTATGCTCTGCTGGAGCCAGTCAAAAGCTCGTCCCTTGCTTTTGCTGGGGAGCCGAGGGGCCTTGCTGAGGTGCACGCTGCTGACGAGAGTGAGCGCGCTGGGGCTTAGCCTGGGCCACAGGCTGTCGAGAAGGAGGATTGTACCTATGCTTACCAGAAGAGTAGGGAACAGTCTTCCTTCCCCCAAAAAATCGTCTACCTGTAGAGGTAGAAGCTGAAGGCTGCCGGCGGGAGAACTTGTCAAAAGCGGTATCCTGCTGGTGGAGCTGCTCTACCACCTGTTCAACTTTCTCTCCAAAAATATTATCCGCACGGCAAGGCGAGTCCGCAATCCGCTGCTCGATCCTATTCTCCAGGTCGGAGGCACGCAGCCATGAGAGTCTGCGCATCACCACACCTTGAGCAGCGGCCCTGGACGCAACATCAAAGGTGTCATACACCCCTCTGGCCAGGAATTTTCTGCACGCCTTCAGCTGCCTGACCACCTCCTGAAATGGCTTGGCTTGCTCAGGGGGGAGCTTGTCCACCAAGCCCGCCAACTGCCGCACATTGTTCCGCATGTGTATGCTCGTGTAGAGCTGGTAAGACTGGATTTTGGCCACGAGCATAGAAGAATGGTAGGCCTTCCTCCCAAAGGAGTCTAAGGTTCTAGAGTCCTTGCCCGGGGGCGCCGAAGCATGCTCCCTAGAACTCTTAGCCTTCTTTAGGGCCAAATCCACAACTCCAGAGTTGTGAGGCAACTGAGTGCGCATCAGCTCTGGGTCCCCATGGATCCGGTACTGGGACTCGATCTTCTTGGGAATGTGGGGATTACTTAGTGGCTTGGTCCAGTTCGCCAGCAATGTCTTTTGAGGACATGATGCATGGGTACTGTGGACGCTTCCTTAGGTGGAGAAGGATAGTCCAGGAGCTCAAACATTTCAGCCCTGGGCTCGTCCTCCACAACCACCGGGAAGGGGATGGCCGTAGACATCTCCCGGACAAAGGCCGCAAAAGACAGACTCTCGGGAGGAGAAAGCTGCCTTTCAGGGGAGGGAGTGGGATCAGAAGGAAGGCCATCAGACTCCTCGTCAGAGAAATATCTGGTGTCCTCCTCCTCCTCCCACGAGGCCCTCACCATCGGTATCAGACAAGTTCACGGACCTGTGTCTGAAGCCGTGCCCGGCTCGACTCCGTGTAACCACGTCCACGGTGTGGGCGTCGAGAGGTAGACTCCCTCGCCCGCACCTGCGAAGTTCCCTCCGCCGACGTCGTCGGGGAGCCTTCCTGGGAGGTGACCACATAAACCTGAAGTGATCATGTGGGAAGCCTTCTGCATCGGCCCCTAAGGATGAAAGCATTCACTGTAGCTCAGCCCTGTCCCAACAAATAATTTTGCTTCTAGATCCTCACTCCTGCACATCTCTGTTGTTATCCACATACACTGTAACATCAAACTTCTCCCAAGCACTGCCTAAAATCTTACCTAGGTAGCACTGGAGGTTCAACAACTTTAAACCAGGCAGTCCAGTTATCAAGAGATCTTCACCCAGCTACTACATTTCTATAGATTGACAGGGACTGGAATAGTTTCAGGCACAGAAAATAATTGTAAAATTACTCACCGATATCAGCAGAAAGCTTTGCTACAAGAGAACAAAAGAGGGAAGAATGAGTGCACACAGACATAGATATTAGCAGGTATTTAAGTATTCCTTCTGGATTTACTCCCGAAGCACAAATGAGGTGTGGAGAAACATTTCTGTTTCCAACTTGGACCTGATGCTCAGACACCCTAATGTCAGCTACGAGCTGGCATAGGGATTGCAGCATTAAGGGCACCCTCGTTAGCTGCACTATGCATTGGAGGGGGAATAGGAAATTCCCTGGTCTGCATGCTGATTGCTCTGTTCTTCAGCGCATGTGTTGGTTCCTATGCTCTGATCCTTCTGAGCACTGTGTGCTTCAAAATGCAGGTGGTAGTCTGGTGCTAATGGCCTCCTATGCCTGTATTTGCTTCTGAGTATCGGGGCATGAGTAGCTCAGCCATCTCCCCACAAATAATATGGCTTCCAAATCCCCACTCCTACACCTTCCTATGTTATCGGTATCCACAGAATCCTTCCCAGCACCCTCTAAAATCTTTCCTAGATAATGCATCAGGTCCATCACCTTCAAACCAGGCAGTCCAGTTATCAAGAGATCCTCACTTAGATACTACATTTCTATAGAACGGCAGGGACTGGAATAGTTTCAGCCACAATAAAATTACTCACCATTATCTGCAGTAAGATTTGCTACAAGAAAACAAGAGAGACGGCGACATTAGCAGGTATTTAATATTTGTCCTGGATTTATTCCCTAATGATAAATGCATTTAGGGGCCCTTTTACTAAGCTGTGGTAGGGCAAATGGTAGAGGCTATTAAAAAGAACAAAATAACAGAGCATATTCAAAAGCATGGATTATTGAGCAAAGAGGGGCATTTTTCGAAAGGGACAATCCACGTTTCGATTTGGAAGTCCATGCAAACGTCCCGATCCAGGAGCGGGGAAACCCGTATTTTCGAAACAAGATGGATGTCCATCTTTCATTTCGAAAATACCATCAGGGATGTCCAAATCCTCAAATTTGGTCATCCTTAGAGATGGACATTCCTAGACATGGATGTTTCTGATTTTCAGCGATTTTCGAAACCAAAGACGTCCATGTCGGACACGACCAAATGCAAGCCATTTGGTCATGGGAGGAGCCAGTATTTGTAGTGCACTGGTCCCCCTGACATGCCAGGACACCAACCGGGCACCCTAGGGGGCACTGCAGTGGACTTCAGAAATTGCTCCCAGGTACATAGCTCCCTTACTTTGTGTGCTGAGCCCCCCCCCCCCCCAACCCACTACCCACAACTGTACACCACTACCATAGCCCTTACGGGTGAAGGGACACCTACATGTAGGTACATTGGGTTTCTGGTGGGTTTTGGAGGCTCGCTGTTTCAGGGGGTTAGTGGCCACTGGGGGAGTAACGGGAGGTCATCCCCGATTCTCTCCAGTGGTCATCTGGTCAGTTCAGGCACCTTTTTGTGCCTTAGTCTTAATAAAAACAGTTCCAGGTGAACACGTCCAAGTGTTCGTCAGGGACGTCCTTCTTTTTTTCCATTATGGGTGAAGGACGTCCAAGTGTTAGGCATGACCAAGTCCCGCCTTCGCTATGCCTCCGACACGCCCCCTTGAACTTTAGCCGTCCCTGCGATGGAGTGCAGTTGGGGACATCCAAATCAGCTTTCGATTTGGACGTCCCTGGGATGGGACGTCCCTGGGAGAAGGACGTCCATCTTCCGATTTATGTCGAAAGATGGGCGTCCTTGTCTTCGAAAATGAGCCCAAAAGTCAACATGGAGTGAAGGTAAATCTTGCCTCACGAATCTACTACATTTCTTTGAAGGGGTGAACAAACATGTGGCTAAAGGTGAGCCGGTTCATGTGGAGGGGCATAATCGAACGGGGCCGGCCATCTATATGGGTGGCCATCTCTAAGGCCGGCCCCGTAAAGCGGCATACCCGACTGTATTATCGAAACAAGATGGCCAGCCATCTTTCGTTTCGATAATATGATCGGGGCTGGCCAAATCTCAACATTTGGGCCGCCGTTAGAGATGGCCGGTGTTAGAGATGGCTGCCATTGGTTTTCGCCGATAATGGAAACTAATGGCGGCCATCTCAAACCCGGCCAAATCCAAGCCATTTGGTCGTGGGAGGAGCCAGCATTTGTAGTGCACTGGTCCCCCTCACATGCCAGCACACCAAATGGGCACCCTAGGGGGGCACTGCAGTGGACTTCATTCATTGATCCCAGGTACATAGCTCCCTTCCCTTGGGTGCTGAGCCCCCCCAAATCCCCCCCAAAACCCACTCCCAACAACTGTACACCACTACCATAGCCCTTATGGGTGAAGGGGGGCACCTACATGTGGGTACAATGG